>NW_022476021.1:0-116197 GCF_009193645.1 Aspergillus pseudonomiae | reverse complement strand
AAAAAAAAAAAAAAAAAAAAGAAAAAAGAAAATAAAAAAACCTACGAGAATAGAATAAGCCAGCTTTTAGGGCACAGAGGAGCTTTAATGTCTTTCGGGCCGGGAGTCAGGCAAGGATAATGTTGCGCAGACAACATTGACAGATAGACCTGCCTAGACAGGTACAGGCACTGTAGATATTACTAATAGCTACATCGAGATGCAAGTTCTACATAGTCACAAAATTATACTATGGACCAGTAAGGCTGAATAAGCAGCTTGATCAGCCGCAGCTAACATCCCTAGAACCCTAGACTGAATCTTGTATATAAAATATATAACAGCGGAGCGCGAAGCGCGAAGCTATCAATATAGGATATTCTTTGTAGCAATTCCTTTATTTGGCCATGATTATAAGGTTGTTCCTCCAGGCCTTTGGATATATATATTTGATAAGTAAGCAATGAGACTGTATTTAGAACTTCAAACAACGCTACAAGCTATTGTCTTGATCTTTAACACCATATAATAACCATATAATAACCATTCACAAATAATATACAATGTCTATTTAAGTCTATACAAGTCTATTCAACAAAATGCAAAAGCAAAAAAGAAAAAAGAAAGATACCCAACAAGCCAACAACATAAAGTCAAAAACCAACACTAGAAGCAGAATATCTGATCCGTCATCTTCCCTACCGCACCTGGCGCCTGGAATCCAGCAGCAGTGAGCGCCTTCTTCGAAGCATTCACCATACCAGGCGGACCACAAAGCATAATCTTTGTATCAGACGCCGGTCCCGGCAACTTCGCAGCCATAACCTGCGGCGTAACATAGCCTTTACCATAAGCCCAGTTCTTCGGAGGATGATCAAGCATATACCAGAGCTTGAAGTTCTTTGGATATTTCCGCGCGAACGCTTCCAGCTCAGCCCGCAACAGGATATCTTCCTCGGATCGATTGGCATAGATCAGACTCACTTCCGTAGTATCGGTGTCATCTTCACAGATCGCCCGGATGAGTTGATACATGGGCGTAATCCCGGTTCCACCGGCAATCATCCCGATCTTTTTACATAAACCGCTGTGGTACTTCATTGCGCCCTTCGGACCGCGGAATTGCACCTTGTCACCGACTTTCAGATTCGCAAGGTACTGGCCCGTGAGGAGACCGTCGGGGTAGCATTTGATGACGAGTTCCAGACGACCCAGATCCAGGTTGTTCGATGTTGGTGTGTAAGATCTCGAAACTACTGCGCCGTTAACGTTGGCTTTGATAGCGACATGCTGCCCGATAGGTAGACCAATGACGTCCCGTGGGCCGGGGAGTTCGAAGACGAAACGATACACATTCGGCGCTAGCAGGTCTTTCTGGATGAGAGGGAGGTTCTTGTAATCCTTTGGCTCGAGGAAGCCCTTGGCAAGGTGTGGGTTCTGTTTCTTCACACCGCGGGATTTTATGCGCGATGGATACCGCGTAAAGCCGGATTCAATCCGTGTGAACTTGGTGAGCTTCGACCCGACTATGCCGCCGATTGCCGCGCAAAGGATGCTGGCGGCGACAAAGCCACTCGAGAATCCTCCGCGTAAGACACCGCCGGACGACACATGGATCTCGGGTAATTTGTCAAACAGCGTTGGGAGTTTCGACAGCACTTCACGAAGAGCTGCATTGCTGCGTGAGGATATGTAGAGCAAGAGCGCGCTGCCCAGAGACCCTGTGGTAAGAGCAAGAGGTTTGATGACGGATGAGGACTTGTTGGTGCTCTTGGTCTCGGGCTTCGAAGGTGTTTGCTGAACCAGACGAACCGCCTTGGGTCTCTTGAACTCTTGGGCGTCTTTCAGGGTGCCGACCAGGTATGTCCCCAATATCTCATCGGCGTCTTCCGAGTGTCCGACATCTTCGTATGCAGCTGTCGCATCGGTCCCGGCGACATCAATGAGGACGTCCGCTCCTCCGGGGTGGTCGCGTACATATTTCGTTATGTCGTAGACTGTGTGCGTGTTAGACGTATGCTGTCTGTATAGTGTGCTTTCACCGACTTATTGCTCACCTTTCCCATGAATGGCCACCCACAGGTCATCCTTGCTTTTGTGGGCTGCCACATCTTGCAGACTGAATTCTTGCATATTCGCTATCGGCACAATGCCAGCTTAATGGTAAATGAGAATAAAGACCAAGGTGAAGAATATATGATAGAGACGATTTCAGATGTAGTCTTGCCCTGGGCGCATGCGATGTAGATAGTTTAGCTTTTGAGTGACCTTAGCGAATCTGGAACATGAACAAAGACCTTTATACTAAGTCTCGACTTAAACAAAATAACAATTCCATTTCAAGGCCTATCTACCGCGTCACTATGATTGGAAGGGATACGTACACTCAGTGAAGCCATACTGCCTCATTCCGAAGCAAGCCCTAAGTGGGTCTCTCCGAGGTAACGCAACCTCGGCAGCCCGACTCCACTCGGCATACAGCAAGAGTCGGCATTCCGAGTCAATGCCGAAACAAAGCCCTTGCTTAGTGGCACTTGTCTAGACCGCTAAAACGATCTGCCCTGCATTAGTAGCGTGACTCTATCCCGCGGCTCTGAGGGTATAGACAGCTGACTTGGCCATGATAGCAGCTCATTATCCGTGGCCCGAAGACGGAACTTTACGGGAAGGGACAGGGAAATGCAGTATCACTTGCTGGTTATCTCTCGGGCCGGACCTGCGTCACTATGTGGCTTTTCTTGTACCATAGAGGTGATTCCTTGATTATGATAAGCTTAGGATCGGTCCCGGGATGCCGAATCTTGTACAAATACAAGGATGTTCGCCTGCTTTGGTTGTGGCTCGTTCATCTGAATATCTCATCTATCTCGAACTAGATTAGTTACTTTTTTTTTCTACAGCAGACTCACGTATACTTCCTATATCATACATAACAATGCAGTTAACGTGGCAACAACCCCAGAATTACCGCAACCGTCCGGTTGTCATTCTCGGTGCAGGCGTCCTTGGGCGTCGGATAGGTATACAACTCAACCAGCCTGCTACCCCATCCAAGCTCTAACATTATATCCCCCCGAATAGGTTGTATCTGGGCCTCAGCCGGCTACGAAGTCCGCATCCGCGACCCAAGCGAACAACAACGCGCCGACGGCCTAGCCTACATCCAAGAGAACGTCGATGAATACGCACAGAAAACAGGCCAAAAGCCCGGCAAATACTCCACACACCAAGACATGAAAGAAGCCGTCGCCAACGCCTGGCTCGTCATCGAAGCTGTCCCCGAGAAGCTCGATCTGAAGATCGCCACATTCGCCGAGCTGGAAGCCCTCGCGCCAGAAGATTGTATTCTCGCGTCCAATTCGTCCTCGTACAAGTCGTCTGAGATGATCGAGAAAGTCTCCGACGCGACCAAGGCCCGGATCCTCAATATGCATTATTATATGCCCCCCGGCTGCATGATTGTCGAGCTTATGACAAATGGATTCACAGATGAGGGTGTTTTCCCGTTTATGGTTGAGAGGTCGAAGGAGGCTGCGACGCTGCCTTATGTTGCCAGGAAACAGTCGACTGGGTTTATCTTCAATAGGCTGTGGGCTGCTGTTAAGCGGGAGGTTCTGACCATCTTGGCAGAGGGCGTTTCCGTCCCTGAGGAGATTGACTCCATGTGGACGGAGATGTTTATTAAGCCACGGAGTATGCCGTGCAAGACTATGGACCGTGAGTTACTTCTGGGCTGCTGGGTTGGGAGTATTGCTGACGTATGTTTTTATAGAGGTTGGATTGGATACTGTTGCCTTTATCGAAGGTCATTATATTGAGGAGCGCGGACTCTCGCCAGAGAAGACCGTTGACTTCCTGAAACGGAACTATCTCGACGACGGTAGACTGGGTAATAAGTCTGCCAAGGGTGGTCTCTACCCTCCCGTGAAAGAAGAGAAAGCTACCGTCAACAACGAGTCGACACTGCCCGAATTATTGGTGTTGGACATCGGACTCTCCGCCGCCAACCCTACCACCACATCGGGCGAGATACTGAAACTGTCATCAGATGGAAAGATCCAAAAGGTTCTTGCGCCAAACCAGTCCCTGCCAGATGGTATTGTCGTGGACACCACCATTGGTCGGATGTTCTGGACTTGCATGGGGGTGCCCGGAAAGGACGATGGCGCAGTATATTCGGCCAACCTTGACGGCAGTGGTATCCAGACTGTAGTCCCTCGAGGCAGAGTCAACACACCAAAACAATTGACGATCGATGCCGAGGCGCAGAAGGTCTACTTCTGTGACCGTGAGGGATGCCGTGTCTGGCGCTGTGGGTATGATGGCTCCGATCTCGAGGCTGTGATCGACAGAAGCACCTCCAAAGATGCGTACGACAGTGCAATTTCCCACTGGTGCGTTGGTATCACTGTAGCCCCCAGCTTGGGCAAGTTCTACTGGACGCAGAAAGGCCCTTCGAAGGGCGGCAAGGGTCGCATCTTCTGTGCCAACATCACCACCCCGGAGGGACAAACGGGAGCCTCCAGGGACGATATTCAGCTGGTGCTCGGTGACCTTCCGGAGCCGATTGACCTTGAGCTGGACGAGCAGTCTCAAACGCTCTACTGGACGGACCGCGGTGAGGTCCCGCTTGGTAACGCGCTGTTCAGGGCACAGCTGGATGGGTCTGGTCTCCCGGTATCGATCAAACCGGGTCAGAAGTACGAGGTGTTGACAAAGCATTTGAAGGAAGCGATTGGCCTGAAGCTGGACCTCAGTAACGGTCACATCTACCTTACCGACCTCGGAGGCAACATTTACCGCTGTGACTTGGATGGAAGTCATAAGGAGAAGATCTATTCCGACGACTATCGGGCGTTTACTGGAATTGCCCTTCTGTAATTATATAGAATTTGCCCTTGTCTGTACATAGAGATTATAGATTTGTCTTGTTATTAGATTTGCATTTATATAATTAGAATCATCATTATAAAGTACACTATGGACGCCGACCTTTCCGTACAACTTTGTTCGAGCTACATCCAATTAAACGTCTCCCAGAAATTATAGACAGACGCTTCGTTCATAAGAGCGCCTATGACGTCGTCGCTGATCACCATGGACTCGGCTGGGTCATCTAGAGGGCCATCCTGCGGGACAGGATACGCTGTCTCTGGCTTGGACGGCTGGGCCATATAGTCAGGGAAGACCTGGCGTATGGCACCGAGAAAGATGCCTCGAAAGATGGATGCAGATGGATAAGTATGCTGCATCTGCTCTAGAATCATCATACACAGTTCCAGCTTGTTGAGGCCTAGCCGCCGAATAATACCATCGGACGATTTGCAGTTAAGGAGATGTACTTGCATAGCGGGTACGAGCAATGGAGGTCTACATGAAAATCAGTGGCGAGGTTTATCACCAGGAAAGAGAGGCAAGGGACGTACGTCATTGGACCCCCGAAGTCTAGCAGCTGTTCACGAGCCAGGTTATCAACAATGGAATTTGTTTGTAGGGCAGCGGCGTCCATTTTGTTTCGTATTTGGCTTTGCCACGCCTGTTGCTGAGCCGCCGGTAGGCCTTCTGGCGCCTTGGTGATAAACGGGCGGTAAAATGTAATGAGTAAAGCTCTGTCATGGTTAGAATTTTATTCGAGAATGCAGATCAGAACAATACGAACTGGTAGTGTAACTGCAGATGATACATATAAAAGGCTGCTAGACGACTTCGGTCAGTGCCAGGGCTGTCTGGGAATTGAACTAGTAGGATTTCTGCCTCGGTTGCTTCTACCTGCTGAAGCGATGGGTAAGACCCAAAAGGCCGGTAGCTTAGGCTGAGGACGTCACCGAGGAGTTTACTCAAATGAATCATCGTCACCCAGCAGTCTGCCAAATGCGGCAAATCGGTTGGGATGTAAGCACTGGCCATTGCTTCAGGTAGCCCGGTCACGTCGCTCAGCATATCGACAGAAGATGGCAACACTGTGTCGCAGTCACGGATGTCGATTCTGAGGGGTCTCCCCATTGTAAGACTCAGCCAACGATCCCGAAAGAAGCAGCTCCACCAAAGACGACGCCACAGACACTGCTGTCTTTCAGGTATTGAGGAATTCAACCAAGCCGAAGACGGGCAGCGATGCAAACCCATGATCTGGCAGAGACTAATTGCTGTGCCAGTCCAATACCACGGTTTCATATGCAAATCTACTTCCGAGTGGTAGAACCCCAAGAGAAGAGCCGATTGCAATAGAACAGTATTGTCAGTTTCACCACTGTTATGATGCATACACTGGAGGTCAACCAGCCAGTTAGAAAACTCGATAAATCCGATGGACTCAACTGAGGTACAACCCGCTGAATACGTACCTTGGCACGAGAGTACATATCATGTTTCATTGCCTTTCTCGAGGAGTAGCCCTCCTGTTTCCACGTCTCGGTGGAAATATACTATAATCAATGTTAGCAGATGAGGGTATTGAGCAAGGGAAGCTTGGCATACATTTGCTGCAACAAAGAACATGCTCCACAGCAGCAGGAGGTTACATTGATTGCTTTCGCCACTCGGATAAGAGCTGAGTACTGCGGTCACGTCGACGACCGGTAGGATAGGATGCACATGGTGGAAATAGGCGCGGAGAAGCTCGTCACATGTATCACTCCGAGGCAGGTTAAAAACGCCTTTATACTGAAGGTATTCGCGGTCCTCAGCAGATAGGGGAATCGATCTCTTGGGCTGAAGCAAAATATGCCGCTGGACAGGTTGCTGTGGTGGCGAGCATAAGTCCAATACACTCCCGAAGCCCGGAGACTCGCCTAGCCAAGAGTCAGTTATATTAACATTTGGGGTATCCTCGGACCTTGGAGAACAAACCAGTATAAAATGGCGCCTGGCCCGCCCTCCTATTTCTCCCTAGGGCCGCAGTTGCAATCTCTGCCCCAGTGCGTTCCTCATCAAGGCTTCTGTTGTCTTCTGGCGAAGTATTGATATCAGTAGCACCTCCCACTGATCTGGGACGTTCTACTCGAGGGGTAATCGGTGCAATGAACGCATCTGCTGGAGCGGAGGGCCGGGGCGGCAGCGACCTGCGAGACTCCTCTACAATCCGAGTGCTGTTCTCCGGACCATTTTGCCGTATAGGAGGTACAAATTGGCGGATCCGAGGTCTGTTCACGCTCAGCTCATTGTACTTACGTACAGAGTTGTGGCTTTTTTGGGCTTACGTTGTTTGCGTCTTCCCTTGTGGGATAATACACTCAGTGCCGTCTTGCGTACAACCAATACATGGTACGCCGGTAACTGTATAGCTGCAGCGGACTTTACGCTGGCGGCAATGCTGGCATGCGACTGCTGATCGATGGCGACGTGCCGACATGACGGATCGGTTATCTTTTGCGATAAAGTAGTATGAACGGTTGCCGAGAGTCTGGGGAAGAGCTTCTATTTCGAGCGGAGTACCTCGGAATCCTTCGCATGGAACATTCCGGGCGGCATTTGCCCCCTTGCCGATTGGTGGCGGTGAGGTTCTGCCCCACATCTCATTCAACTACTACTACCAAGCCCTAAGTTTGTATACACATCGCAATGCTTTGGAGTGCTATATTTATCAATTCACCAAAATGACACTTATTCACATTACAGAAACCATCGCAGACATATAGCCCTTCATTTTATCACGAAAGGGGCAATCTATGGGAGTTTTCGCTGCCTCATCAAACTACCTCTCTTCATGAACACCAGAAACACAACACAAGAGACAAGGAACAAAACGTATCCAAACCCAAGTCAATCTCTAATCGGATGCACCGTCTTCAAATGGCTCTGCAGATTATCGTTCCGGTTGAAAGCCCTCCGACAGTTCGCCACAGGGCATTCGTACGAGCGCGGTGAAACATGAATTTTGAATATATGGCGCTTCAAATCTTCCTTGCGTCCGAAGACACCAGTATATCTGCACCCAGCCCATTCGCAGCGATATTTGCTAGAATGCTCGCGTTCAGTGCTAGAGCATATAATGTTAGATGAGAGGTCGAACTAATAGAAGCTGACAATCACTTACTTGCGTTCAATCATTTTATGTCCCCTACGGAGATTTCTATTACGGGCAGACGTGCCATCGCCATTTATCGTTGGAGATTTTTGAATTCGTTTTTGTAGATCTAGAACATCTGTCCTACAGCTGGTATGGACCCGCGGGTTGGAAATTGCCTGTGTGTCATTGCGCCCCGGAACGTTGGTAGGGTGACGCGATGTGGTCAACAGGGTTGGGTTGACATTGGTTATTGCAAGCTCCGGGCTAGGTCGACTGCATGATGCTTTGTCGGGGTTGGGGAAGCGATTGTATGCGATAAGATCTGCTGGTCTCGGGCTTTGTTCTGGATTCTCGTATCCGACTGACACAAGGGGTATAGTAACCTGCTGATATTCCAGGTCCTGGTTGATAAAATCACCTTCTGGATGAAAGAGACTACAATCACTTAAGCTATGCTTCTCAGAGGACCACATCATCAGGATACCTGAGAAGGCACTTCAACGATACTAGAAGGGCACATGCAGGGACCAAAGTATAGAAGACCTCGGGAGCGAACGAACACTTCCATCTGGAAGGTTAATCAGGCCATATTTATAGGGTTATTGCCATTCAATCCCTTAGCCTTGAGCCTCAAACAAACACAAGCCACATTTGATGATCCCTCGTCTCGTGCAGATAAAGCACGAGGCTAGAATTTTCGAAGCGCTTCGAGGCCAGCTTTTGGAGAGGCTAATGCAGCCCATTCAGGGCAGCCAATGATAGTGACAGGCTAAAGGCCTTGTAGTCTAGTGCCTGACACTGAGTGACCTCATCACTCAATATCCTGCATGAAGGCAAGATTGAGATATATCATCACACCATCTCGCAGTCAATCACAGTGATAATGTCCATGTTGATATAGATAGTTGCACGAGCTTTGGATCTCAGGATCGTCCTTATTCTACCGCAGCTAGTTTGCTCTGAGTATCTCCTATCTATGGGCTCATGGCTCGATGATCGACTCTTTCACTTCGCGCGATACATACAACATGAGTGGAATTCTAATCTATGACCCTGCATTTGAGGTCTCAATCATCTCCATGACCCGCATAGTAAATGCAAAACCTGCTACAGCCCACGTAGTAAAGATACCTTGGCCCATAGGCACCATAGAAGCCACATCTGAGGACGAGAAATTGCTCTCAAGCCTACGATAGCCTGAATCAATGTCAGCCTCGCTGATCACTACGGATCACACATAACTACTATGCAAGTGATATCACGTATTGGAGAGGGAAACCTACACAAAGCACAGTCGTCTACTCCCAGAAAGAGGTTCGACTAGCTTATCTGGGCAGAGTCAGTGTAACCCAAATGCTTTCCGTCTCAGACATTTGACTCATCACTATATGATTTATTAGAATATTATATTCTTTCTTCAGCCCTGCAGCCTTTCTGACCCCAAGATGCCACATATTTCCACCCATGTACATTTATGTTTGCTAGTAGGCAATCCTTCTCGCCTCGCCCTCTCCAACTTTCTTCTTTCTAACAAACATGTGAAGGCCGTTGCCTTTCATGCTTGCATGATCTCATATTGCGAACCCATCCGAGAGGCTTGTTTGATTTCAGTTGGAATGGAAACAGGTTTAATATAATCCATAACCAATATTCCAGTTAAAGTCAATCTCAATTATGATCCGGCATACCATGTACTCCACAGCCCCAGAACATGCTTATAATGAACCAAGTCATATATCAAATGCTGCAGCTGAAGACAATTGAGTAATTTAGATATTCCTCCAAAGACAGGGCGGCTTTCACTTAACACGCGGGACAAATTACGAAAGAAAGTGCACAGATGCAGGGACATTTGAGGGCAGCTCCCGGAATCGAGGACTGTGATACACAGACGTGGACGAGTAGGAAAGGAAGCCGGCCATCTTGTGGCACTTCCTTGTGGCACTTCCAGGTCCTTGGATGTATAACAGCAATGGCCTAAGCTTATTACGAGCCTGGTGTCACAATCACTCACTCCAGAAATATTGCAATGACTTGGTTCCACGGCCGGGCAACAGCCTTGTCCAGCCTTAGGGATTTACTTACAGCAGTTCTGGTTTGTCTCTCGACTTTAGGGAATACAGTGAGACATGCTGCGACAAAGAGTAGTGCCAAGTGCGCAGTGCTTTGCCATCTCGAGCGCCAGTTGATATCCAGCATCCCATAGCATGCACTACCAAGGCTACAGGGCAAGGGGGGAGGGGTACGGCACAGTGAAAAGCACATACTTTCTTTCGTAGGTTCTTAAAGCACTATTTCATGTTGTATGCAGGCTGTAAGTGTCAACTCGGTGGTTACTTCTTTGAGTGAGGTTTTCGTTGTTGTAGAAGGGACATGGCATCGACGTTCCACAAGGCAAGACGGATACCACTCTGTTCGTTCATCTCGCATTCTCTCTAACTAGCCAAGGTAATGTATATCGATCCAAATCATATGTACTGTCACATACGAATTATTATACCATTGGTAACCTAAATTCGCATGATCGAAATAGTCAGCTGTTTACAGAAACCGGATGCATGATGTGTGTAAGCCCTATTTACATCAGATACAGATGTTATGTTTACGCTGTTGATGACTATATCAGTTGAAATCCATTTTCTACCGATCTATTTCGCTCATTCTTAAACACCATGGAATCCCTTTGAATGCCTTGCACACCAGATCCACTCTATATACATGATCATTCGATATGATATATTCATCTTCTATACACAGTAAACTCAAGGATCAAGAAAGCCACATACATCACCAGAAATAGAGCACCTATGGCACGATTTGCGCTGACAAAGACCGCCAGAAAGAGCATCACGGATGATACCCAGGTAGAAAAGACTTCGAAGAGCAGGACGCGGTCACTGTTGTCCGTTGGGAGTTCTGCAAGACCAATAACACCGGCGCACAGAGTCAGAAGGAAAATATTGCTTCCTGCAGTGCTGGCTACCACAATGCCACTGTGTCCACGAGAGCCGCTGATAATGGCAATCATCTTTTCCGGTAACGTCGTAGCGAATGACACCACTGTGAGACCAACAAGGGTCCCCGAGAGGTGGAAACAGTCTGCAATTGCCGACGCACTGCGTGACAACAGATAGCCAGAGATGGTGAGCGCTAACAGGCCTATCACGAGTTGGGAGATATGATAGAAAAGTGAACGTGGAGCGCGCTTCCTGGAGGTAGGGGCCTCTTCATTTGTGAGAAGAGGGGATGTTTCCGACTCATCCTGCACTATGTTGTCTTGCGGCCTGGGTGAGAGATAAGGATGCTCATCGTCGCTGGTATCATTGTCGCTGTCGCTGTCGCTGTCAGAAGCTTCTGGTGGTTCCATCACTCCTTTATGAATTGCATAGCAAGTACATATCATATATACGAGAAAGGTCGCCACTAGCACACCACCGGTGACTTTGTTCAACAGGTTGAAGTAAACGAGGATGGAGAAAGCGGTTGTGATTGAGAAAAGTAACGCTGTATATACCTTGGCACTGGGATCAAAAACGATCGGCCCAGGATGGAGTAAAAGGCCCAGGGAAAAGGCGCCCAGGACATTCGAAATGGTGGAGCCCATCACGTTTCCGAGTGCGAGCGGCGACTGCTTTTGCAGGACAGCCGCAATGACTACGGCAAGCTGTGGTCCATCCAGTGTTAGGGCACTAAGAATAGAAGCATATCACACCGTATGCATATATGCACATACCTCCTCATATTCAGCACCCGCAGTCAGTACAGCAATAAGGGTCTGGGAAACTCCCAGACGCTGGCCAACAATAACGGTGTGGTCAATGAATGTATCAGCACCGTAGTCTAACATGAATACACCGGCAGCAAACACCGCGGTATTGAAGAGTAGTTTATCCCAGTCCATGGCGCGTGTAGGCTAGTCCCGTCGTCTCTTGTCGCTGTTGAGGGACTACGCGTTGGTTTCGAGATTTGCCTGGTTGGATTCCGTAGAAGGAAAGGATCTGATGTACGGTGTACCTTAAACTTGTAACTAGTGAAGGAAAAAGCTTCTGAGTCAGCATCGCGAGTTGTGGTAGTGAGCTGGTGATCCAAGGCACTGAGGAAAGCTGCACATGCTTTTATTCATTCCTCCACAAATTGCATTTAATAGCTTCGCGGATTCCGGTACTGACACCTCATTTTCCTTCATTTCGCGAGGATCTCTCACATTAAGATGGGTTCGGTATGCCGACCCGTGCCAAACTTGGTCTACGCCGACTTCCCAAGAAAGCAACATTTAGAAGCATAGAGACCAGGTCTTATACTTCGTCAGATCGGTTCTCATTGAAATAAACCACATTTTTGACCTAACCTCTACATCTAAAGACTCTAACAAAGTCAATGTAAAATCCGGGAGGGTAACAGGACCTAGGTATTTCGGGCTCGGATATCAGATTCTGGTGACCCCGAATAAGTAGCGCTGGTCATGTTCCTCGATGGGCTTCTGCAATAGCATTGTATTCGTATTTTAGCCTTCATATATTCTCATAACACTTGGAACAATCACACGCAGATTAGATCCATTGTGAAGGCTGTTTGTGGTCGATACTGGTGAAGACTTGGTCTACCGAACAAACGATATACTAGGACAATTTCTGAAGTTTCTCTCTCAATAGCTTCCCCAGCATCGCACAGTCCTCTTCACCCAGATCGGCTAGTTTGATGGCCTTCTCTGCCCACCGCTGGCATTCGCCACTTTCAGAAAGTAAATAGAGATCCACCGCTCGATTAAATGCCACCGTCGCCATCCACTGAATCTCATCGCTTGGATAGCGCAAGGTTGTGCCGCAAAGGTCACAAGCTGAAGCTAAAGCTAGATCAAGGGCCGACTCAGCGAGACAGTATTCTGACGCGTCCAAGGACAGTTGAAAGAAGGTATGGATGTAGCGGGGAAGAAAGGCCCGGGCTGTTGCAGCCTCTAGGTACGGGGACGTGGTGGTGCGGAGGACAAGTACTATTTTCTTAAGAGGTTATATTCCGTTAGCTCATGTATCATAGCTGATAGAGTTTCCAGTGCTGCCTGATGAATAAATACCTCAACAACCTTGACGATATATGTTACCGAAGCTCCGCAACGGAGGACATAATCAAGAAATATCGAACCGAGTTCACCGTCGATTATGCTCTTCGACTCCTCAATAATGGAAGACACATAGTCCCATTGGTTAAAGAATAAAGCGCATTCTAGGTCAATTGACAAGATCCTTCGATATTTTTGGAGCCATTCATTGTTTTGGTCGGTCGTATTCTCGGGTTGTGGTCGGTTTTGAATATAAGTTCGGCAGTGCTGGGCAAATTTGTGGGCATCTTCATAGCGTTGTTGCTACTTTCTATTAGTCTTTAAAGGACAATTAATTGGTAAATCGGAAATAGGGCCAAACAAGCCTTCAAACTGGGCTCCGTCTCCTTGCGAGCCTCTGCGATGGCTCTAAAAGCCTTGATGATATCGCAGTGCAGATAGTGTTGCCAAAGACTGGACTGCTTCTCGCAGGTTGTGATCTTCCTCTGCAAGTCTGTGAACTGGGAACCCAACGTCAGTATTTCACAAAGAGCATAACTGAAGAGCAGTAACAAACCTGTATCGAGAGGTCCAGTAGTTGTACCACTAGCCTGGAATCGCACAAGCGTGCCTGAACAGCGATGTTGTAGCTCCTTTGCGAAAGCCACTCCAGTTCAATGGCCGAAAACACGGTATTTTGTCCACTTTTGTGTGCTATTTACCGTGTTTGAATACTTAGCATTAAGTACTGTGGCTCTATAGTTCATGACGTACCTGCTTCGAGCACACGTATGACCTGAGCGAGAAGCTCATCATTCTCTTTCACCTTTCCCATTTTCCCTAATTGTGCTGAGACCAGACAGCCTGCAGCTGTGAAAAGGCTTGCAATATACTTTCCTTCTAGGAAGCTGTCATCTAAATTATCTATTACATACTGGAGACATTCAGCTGCCAACAGTGTTTGCCCAGATCGGAGGGCTTCTGCTGCACATGGCAAGAGGTATGTTCTACCAGTTGCGCCCAGCTGACAGAGCGAATCGAGATAAGAGTGCCCTTGGCATAGTTAGACACGGTATGTACGGAGAATATCCGCTTCCTACCCTGGCTGAAGTCTCTGTCACTTAACGCCGCTTTGTATATCAAGTATAGCGCTGAAGGACATTTCCTATACTCATTTGGCATATTACCAAACAGCTTGTACGCCGCGCGCACATTTGAATTGTCCGATGCAAAAGCTATGTATCTTCTACTTCCTGTTAGACTGCCATGAGTCACATTAATCATATCTTACCTAAGAAACATCTCTCTATTTTTCGATGAAATTTGAAACATCGTTTCTTCTAGTACGAAGGAGCACCAGTGTTCTGCAATGCGAGGATTGCCTTCAGATGATACAACATCGACATATTTCCATATGAGCTATAACTCGTGTCAGTCACTTGGACTCCATAGCACATAGGGTCGTTACAATCAGACAAGCATTTGTTGCGTCCTCGCTCAAGAGACCTCGACCACACTTGGTCATCCTTTTCATCGTATCACACAGAACACTGCTATTGTTCTGCGTATGGAGACGACTATTTGTCAGCGTCCAGACCAAGAGAATGAAGATCCGCTCAGTCCACTCTTGCTGATCGGAATTAGCAAGCTTTGCGACCAAAATCTGCTGCAATCCTTGCACATAGAAACTGGTCCTGCTCTCTATCAGCTTATAAAGTCATAGGTTAGCGTTTACTCACTGGTGGTCTCGAGCTTTCTGGAGAAAGAACAATGCTCTGTGTGTTTGTTAGATGATTTCATGCCATAAGCCACGGGGTGTCACATACGTGTTCAACTCTGCCTTGTTGGGATTCAGTATATCAAGCATATCTCGTAGTACTTGAGGCTTGTCATAAACATTGAAACATATATTTATATTCTGTGCTCACTTACTTTGAAGATACTCATTGCCATTCGAGTGCCCCTCCCTGCTTAGAATTTCAAGCTGAAGCGCCTTGACGGCAAACGCGTGGTGATATCTCTATAAGCACGGTCAGAACCCAAGATCAGATAACTGTCAATCCCTTACCTTTTCAACGAGGTTGAGGGCTTTCGCGAGACGCTCCTTAGCGAGTGAACTCTCGAGGTGAAGGTTTGCTCGAACTACACTATGTTAACTCTTACATGGGGTATCAATCTAGCTGGGCCTTACTAGATGCGTGTAAAATGGGCAGTGCGTCATTCCCAACATCCTGCGCCATATTACTGTTGTAAAGTTCCCAAGCTGATAAGGCCCTTTCTAACCATTTCGCTGCATTATCATTGTGGCTCTCAACGAGAGCAAAATTTCCTATCTTGTAACATAACTCAAGAACGCGTCTCTGGTCATATGAAGTAGCTACTGCCGGTATCTTCGAAAATAAATGGTCTGCTATATCAGGCCTCCCTTGTAGCCAAGCCTTATCTCAGCAGGTCAGCGCTGAATATAGTCGCCCAAGGCTTGCATACTTACCAAATGGACTCGAACTATATAATACCCCGCCGTAGCTGATACTAGTTGTACCTTATCCGAGCTATCTGTCGATCTCTCGAGTCTATCCAAGCGTACAGCTACTATCTCGATGATCTTTTGGCTTAGTTCGATGATCCCATGTTCTGGCCCCATTGATCAACATGTTGCTGAAAGACAGAAATACAACAGGGGAGTACCTGTGCAACTTTGGACAGTTTTTAATGCTGCTTCCAACACTCTCTGGCTTCCTACACCCTTTCATAAGAATGTACCCTCCAGAAATAGCAACACTTCATGTATCAATTTACCTGAGCCGTGACTTGGCGCAGCACAATCAAGCATGAATAACGCAAAGGCGCTCACTATAACGAGTCAGATGATGTCGCTAAATGTAGATAAATCTCTCATGCCTTTACAATGGGTAATGCTTCCAATAATAGATATCATCTGGGCAGATATATTCCACAACCTTGCTCCAATGGCGGCGAGTTGGCGACGGATAGCAATCGGGGGAGACGTGAGTAGAGGGAGGCGGCCAAGATGTTCATCGAGTGAGTAGAATACATCGCTCATTGAGATCGCACCCTCATTAGGATTGTTCTGTATGTGTTGGAGTATTGTCTCGGCAAACTCTTTGCAATCGGTCAGAAGGAGCAATCAATGAAAGAAGCGCTCCCAAGGCCGCTCACCTAATATCGTTTCGGCTTTGGCTTCGGAACTGCTTGACGTTGTTGCCATGTCCTCGATTTTGGCTGTCTAGTTTTTGTAGTAGATGATCTTGCGCATCTAGATGTCGACTAAGATAGTTTATAGAACGAAGAATGGTTATTTCCGCCCGGAAGCTAGTACTAAAAAGTGTTCTATAACTCTAACGTATCGGCTTATATTACACCCTACAATTTCAGAAGATCTTCCTTCCCGGAAGGCCAGCCACATGATGAGACCAATTCATATTCCATCCCGATTATTCAGGTATCAAATTCAGGCAAACCCCAACCCATTGTTGCTCCCGTTATGAGTGTTCAACTAGGGAGAAAGAGTGAAGTATGGTACAATTTTAACGAAATGTACGAGATCAGTATAACATTTCACGTTCAGGTGGACGTATGTGCCGAGGATGTCCATTCCCAATCAATAAAAAGCCCAAACAGCCGGACGCCGATAGCAAACTGAGACAAGGAAACGAAGCATGTATTCATTTACTCTTTCGTTGAGATGGGAGGAAATTCCCAACAATGAGAGATGGACTAAGTTGCAAGTCAGATAGGGAAACTATAGCGGCATAAGATGCACTTACATATTGTGCGGGTCTCTCCGTATTGTGAATGAAAAGCAGCAGGGAATCCCATCGCCGGGAGCGTTAGGGTCGGGACTTTTCAATGTGCAGCTTGTGAGCATTGCCTTTTGTGTATTATCAAAAGCAATTGCTCCAAATTTCTCCCAGTAGCTCACAAGCTGATCTTCCACGATAATTTCATGAATGGCTAGCTTGCCCTAGAGCACGAGGACCTGTCAGCTTATTCCTTCAAGAAGACCAATACCACCATCACTGCACTTACGTCTCTTAGACTTTCGATTGGAACTCCGATCAATTCTGCCATCTCCTTGTTGCCTCGAAAGATCTCTCCCGTACGTCTCCAGCAGCAAGCGGGAATCGCCATACTAGCGAAAACACGATCGTATTCCATCAAGCTCCGTTCAAACCACATCTCCACAAGGATGAGTTCGATATCCGTCAGACTCTGCATTCTCTCCCGGAACTTGGGCCTGAATTTATCGAGTTGTCGGAGAATCTTCTGGCGTGAGGCTTGCTGTAGATTCTTTTCCATATATTGGTTTAACCTGGCGTAGCCCTTTACATAGTTAAATGGCCTGAGAAGGCCAGCGTCGTATTTAGCCTTGAGAAGTTTGTTCATTCGCTCTTCCGGTGGGTCAGACCCGGAGGGATCTGCTGCCGTCATGTAATACGTTTCGCGCGCTTTATCGTTTACCGCTCCACTGGTCGGACCTTGGATTGAATCGCCCTGGGATGGTTGGTTCTGAGTCAAAGGCGGCGGTTGTGATTGCTGGAGTAACGCCGCGTTAGGTCCCCCACCGAGTGTTGCCATCGAACTGATCAACGTCGGGTCAGAATAAATCCCTTGCAGATCATCATTCTGGAACATAGATCCGTCATCCAAGAGACTGTTACTCAGGAAGTCACCAAGAAGGTTATACTCGTTTGTGACCTCCGGGGCATTGAACATGTACGAAGGATGAAAAGTATGCATATCCTGAAATTGGCTTTGGCCACCAAGCCAGTCATTGTAACCGAGAACTTGATGAGGTGGAAGTCAGCAGCAACCTTGAGGAAAACATTTACGTACTGGAAGACTCACGTGGCTGGGAAGTTGCGCCGGGGCCTTGGCCTGAAGAAGAGGAGAGGCTGCCGTGCTGCACAGACGACGATGGAAGCCCATTGGGGAGGATTTGCTGACCGGCAGCATCCGGGACGTCGACATTGCTAGTCATACCTTGAAGGACGTTGGAAAAGTCATTGTTCTGCACACTTTCGTCATCCGCTGCAGAATGTTCGTGTTCACTCCGAGCTCGCTTTGAAGGCTCTCTAGGTTCGTCATGGCACAGATGGCCAATATTGCGCTTTATGCATCGTGTACACGGCCGCTCCTTTATTTTCCAAAGGGAAAGAAAAGAAAACAAGTGTCAGCAGTTACTCTCGTGGAAGGCAACCGTAATGGGTTTCACAAGGGTGAGCTGTGATGGTAAAGTTCAGGAAAAGTCGTACCGAATCGCAAGTCATATGCTGTACCACGTGAAGAATTGCCCTTTCGTCAGCAGATGAATTTCGAGGGGTTTTTGTTTTCGTTTTTTTTTACTCCTTGCTCTGATTTTGCAATGGGGGAAGCAGATGGGACGTCCGGACAGACGACGAGTATTGCTGAAAGGGGCGTCAAGAGAAAAGGCTTACCGATCGCCGACAGTAGACGCATGCTAAAAGAGTGGCAACAGGATTAGCGTCGTGGACTTCATGCCCGCGGGAACGGCAAGGGCAGTGTGAGAGGATCCGCTGCTATTATCCTTGTACAAATGCATGGCGAGGTTGTTTGCTTACCATGATTAACCTTGCGACGCTTCTTGGGGCTGGCGTGAGTCCCCGCAGCAGCGTTTTCACCTTTGGACGCTGGAGAATTTCGCGAGTTGTCTTTGGCGCTCAAGTCCTTTTTGGCTGCGTCTCCCTCGGCCATATTGTTCTTGAGATTTCCTAAGGTACCATTGCCGGGTTGTTCGGGTCTCGTGCCCGTTTGCGCAGCGTTTTTCTCGGTCATTGATCACTGGGCGCAAAAGCGGTTGCGCAGAGTCACGGTTGTTTCGTTGTCGCTATCGGCTGGGGGACACAGATAAGAGTCCGGTGGGAACTTGCAGGCCTCAACTAACGCTCATAAACAGAGAAGGCTCAAATGCATTGTAGAAAAGTAATCCTTGAGTGTCTGTCGCGGCGCCAAAGTATGTATGTATGGTATGATGATACGAACGACGGATTGCGATCGACTCACAAGGTTTCCCCGCTGGTGTGCGGGACTTCCAACCGGGCTGTATCTTTTCCCGAGCTCCTCCGCATTTCAGGTGCGGGAATCACCCCAAGATGTCCCGACGCATTCTCTTGACGCCAATAAATCTCCTCAACCTCCCCAACTCGCCCTCGGAACCCCAAAACTTGATATCTGACCAACCCAGCAGCTCTGCATGACCATATGCAACACATTTGTACCTCGGCTAGAATATTTTATATCCTTGGATCCTAGGTTGAATGGAATTACATGCCAATTGTGCTCTTACTATTCCAGAATCGGAGCGTCCTCCTATACTCCAAGATTTATCATTCTACCGTCACCGGAAACGAACATAGAAGATCTAATATAAACATATGCTCAGGCCCTCCACATCGGGAGTTACTCCAGACTAATAGTACGAGTCTATCCTTCGGCGCACGGCCACTTCGTCATAGTACGCCAAATTGACTCCAATGATCTAGACGAGACCCAGTTCCTGGGCTAATCTCCGTATAAGATTAAGGGGCTTTCCAACCTTCATCGAATCATGCATTCGGCGTGAATATGAGCCCGAGTCGTATGATGGCTGGTTCTTAAGCGCACTGTTGGTGGCGTTCTTATAGCATGCTCGCATAGCAAGGCCGAAGAGAAAATACACCCATCACATGCGTAGTACTGAAATGATTCTTCAGGAATCAGCCAATTATTCAAGGGTCTATCCCCTGAGTCAAGCCGTCGCAGTCATGCATCTGCAATACGGACAAGAAGGTTCGGCTGAATGCTTGGCTAGCTTGCCTCGGCCTCAGCTGTAGCTGAGGTAATACGACATCAAGTTTGATGAAATCCCAATGCAGGCGAAGGTTGAAATGGTTCAATCTTCAGGTCGGCAAGTCAGGCTCAAAGCTGTCTGAGACCGTGTAATCGCCTCACTTAAGCCTGTCAGAGGGGCTGTATTACCCTGCATGGATTTGAGATGCCCATTCAGCTGCTTTAACAAGCCCGCGACCTCAGGGTCGGTTTCGAGCTGAAGAAAGCACGTTAGTGGTAGCCCGGCAGTGAAAGGAGATCAGTTAATTACCTCATCAAACGTAGTTTGCAAATCACTTTCACTAGAGAGCACGAACTGAGTATCATCCTGACTCTGTTGGCCAGGAACGCTGAGCTGCCGAAGTACGGGATGTTCCTTTCAAAAGTCAGTAACGAGTTCTGCGGCTTCAGAGCAACACATCTTACATTTTTCAGTTGCCTCTTCCGTTCTGCTTCCGCCCGCTTAGCATTCTTCTCCATTTCCTGCAATTGTTTCGTTTCCTTCGCAAGTAATGCCTCTTCCTTTTCGATCTCGGCTTTCAAGAGATCAGTGCTGTCCATGACGGTAGCCAGGCTCGCCTCCAAGGAACACTGTCAATTATCAGTATTAGTTTGCGCAAGGAGTCGAGGACGCTTCGTACGTGTTCTTTAAGTGCAGCCTCGTATTCGAAAACCGAATCCTTCGTTACGGGTGGAAATGGTATTCTAGGTAGGCGCTTTCCGAGGCTTGAGAGTAAATTTTGCAAGTTAGATCATTTTTCCATCAGGAACAGAACGAATCACATTATGAAACAGAGGAAGATTCAAGATGCATACTTCTTCACTACGGCCTGAACAGCGGCTTGCGCTTCAATACGCTTGCGCTCATTCTGCTGACGCACTATGACTGGGCGCTCGAGGGCTCGAAACATATCGCGAATCTTGTCTTGCATTGGCTCTGGGAGCGTGGACCATTTAGATTTGATCGTTCGTTCAGAGACCCGACGAACTTGGGGCTTCAGATAAGCAAATCGCTTCCTGCGCGTGTTGTCTTGGTCATGCCCCTCGCCGGAGCTCTTTCGTTTCGGAGGCATTGCGACTTCGTTGATCAAGGAGCTGGAAACCCTTGAATGAGGCTCAAATTGAGTGATGGCAGGGAAAAGGTGCAAATGTATTGTGCGTAGTGATGTGGATCGATGTCAACATCAACGCGATTGTTGATCTTGTTGCAGCGTCACATGTCAGAGAAACAGAATGACGCTAAACTCGTTTAAGCGCGCCGTTGGCGCACTGCTCCCGCTGACGGCTGCAGGTATGTATGGAACTATCATGACGCATCCTCCGATATATAGTGCTCGGGCGATTTTCCCTTGTATCTTGTATTTCTCGTATGTTTCTTTTAATTGTCTTGCTTGGCATAAGGACTTAGAAAGCTTTCCCATTCATGAAAGCCGTTACATACAAATACATGTTTGGTACCCGTGCCCAAATGCAAGGGCATGCATTCTCTGTAGCTGAATATATATCAGCTTCCTATTATGCATACAAGACACAAAACATAAAGCTCGGCTCTCAGGCCTGAGCGATCAAGGGTATTATAAGGCATGGAGCACATCGTAGCAATAACAAGACAGGCTTTGAAAGAACAGAAGGGAAAGAGAACACAAAGATATCTGAGGGATAGATCATGATCGCCGAGAATAAACGCCCCGTGAATCAAACTTCCACAATGTACACCACCTAACTCGCTAATTGCTTCAGCTCAGAGAACTTGGTGAAACTGCCTGTGTCCAAAAAAGTGTTCAACAAGGTAGACAGAAAAAAAAGATATGCCATGGTTGCATAACCAGCATACGCGTTATCGAGGCATAACTAAGCCATTCATGGCTTTCATGTCGGCTAGCTGCGCCTTTAGAATCTCATTCCCACGTAGTATCTCCTCTAGCCAGTCTGCAGCTTGCGTGAGCATGGCACTTTTGCTGAAGCCTCCACCCTTCAGCCCAGGTACAAGCGTGCACAAGTCATCGAATCCCTGCCTGATCAAGTTTCTGCGCTTTTGCTCAGACAGAATGTGATTGCTCCGTTTTTGTTCCTCCGTGAGATTCTCTCTTGCGGGTTTGGTACCTTGTTGAACTTTAGATTTTCGAATGGTCTCAGTTGACATCCGCCGATTCTTGCCATAGCTCGTACTCTTGGATCTTCTTGACCTCGGTTTCGAGTCATCCTCGGAGTTCTCATCCTCTTCTTCCTTGATCACGGTCCTTTGCCGTTTCTTAGGCTGCGACAAATCTTCCATGCTATCCCTGTATTCCCTGCGTAAATCACCGAGTGGCCCGGTCGCATCCGGTCCCGTCCAATGAGCGCTGTGGTGGCCGGTGAGACGTTCCGGACTTGGTGCACGAGTATTGGCAGCACTGCTTTGAGGTTCGAGAGACTCAAGATGGCGAAGCAACTCATGCGTCTGTTCTTCGACGTTTGGTTGATCAGGCGGTGCCACATATCCTTGGTCCATAAAGCTGACATCAGACCCCCAATGAAGGGGCCGTACTTTGGCAGTGGCTTGTTGCTCTGGTGATATTGGATCTCGTACATCGAAGAGCATTTCCGACGTGTGATAGGCCATCGGTGCACGAGCACCAGTGAACGTATTCGATTGTTTGGATGACACTGGTTGGGGCTGTTGGGGTTTTACGCGGCCATTCATACGGGAATTGTTGTAGTCCATCTCCGAGAAAGAGGAGAATGGGTGATGTGCAAAAGGCGAGACGAGCCCAGTCCCATTCATGCCGTTTTGATAGAGCATGGAAGCAGCCGCAAAGATATCCGAACTCGAATGGTTAGGTAAAATGTCCATCCCGGATTTATCTAGGCCGCGGTGAGGAAGTGAGGGTTGTGAGAGAGAGGTTGTGGAGCCTTCAAATGTCGGAGGTAGTTCATCTGACCACTCAAAGTTGGTTGGCCCAAGTGACTTATTTTGCTGGCCCTGTAGCCAGAAGTCGTTCGTGAAATGATTGGAATTCATGGTCGTGAAAAAATTATCAAGCATATTAGACTCATTATCATCAAGAAGAGCTGGCCCGGGGGGAGGTGCAGGTGCCGGTTCGTAAGGAGTATCCATCGGCGATAGAAAGGAATCTGCACAATAAATAAGATTAGAGAGAGGCCTTTATGTGTCAAAATTCGGTTATACATACAGCCAAATGGCCCCGGTTGAGGGCTATCCCGTCCACTGCGAGCCTGGGGAGCGTTCATATTCATTTTTATGGGAAAGAGGGAGAAAGGGAAAAGAGCGACAGTGTGGGTTGTGGAGGGGTAGTGATTTTCGCTTGTGTCGCTACTCTATTATTGAGAGCGACGTCGAGAGAGCAAGGTGAGCATGCCTTGATCGGCCAATGGTCTGGACTCGTACCCTCAAAATCCGGGGTCATATAAGAGTATAGATAAGTGGAGTCCACGGGGTCCTTTTGTCCTTGACGTACGAGCAGGAGCCCTGGTTTTGGAAAAACCGAACCGCAGATATATATGAGTTGAGGGTGTAGATATTAATCGAACACAATACAAAGAAGCAGCATTAGACGACGACAAGGTTGGCCTAGTAGGAAAAAGGCCCCCGCATTGATATCATATGTGAAAGAGGGAGAAAAGAGTTCGTTAGTAGTCTGGGGATATGCGATGGTGGAGAGAGCAGTAGCATTGGAATGGAAACCGTCGGTCTTTTCGACTCGATCACATGCAAAAAATCTCGCGCTCCATCAGAAAGAAAAGGTCGCGTGACGTAAAAACCATACCAAAAATACCCCACTGTCGTCCGTCAGAGTGGTTAGACTTTCCGTAATACCGGGGTATTGTGACGCTCGGTCCTATTTCCCAATCCCGCTAGAAGAGGGTCTCAAATCCATGTCCTGCATGAATTGTCTGTTTGTCTGCTACTCTGTCGTCTCTCTTTCCCTCTTCTACCCTTCCTCCTGGTCCATAACGCAGGTCAGTATAACACCTTGCAGGCCCCTCCCCCTCAGTTCCCCTTTATCTTCGCATTCTTCATCGGAAGAAACCTTGCATATACTAATTCTTATTCTTTTGGGGGGAGGAGTTGTATTGTTAATCCGTTCGAACTCCTCTTTTCCTCGTTCCGGTTTTTTCAGCCCACCAAGTGTACTCCGTACGGCCCGGAGGCCCACGGGGTTTATCCCGCGGAACGACTCACGTACCACTCAATTTTGCGGCTGACAGATGGAGGATCGGCCACCAAGGGCTTAGTCTTACCCCTGAACCAGCCTTAACAAGTCGTGCTTTGGAGGTCACTCAAGGACCGAGGTTCAAGATTACGTTGCATGGCTCCACGCTAGGTCACACCAACGCTGCCAATAGACCGGTATCAGGTAGGAATTATTCGAACTGCTGCCACAGCAGGTGTTTGTGCTAGTTTTCCCACTTTGTATTTCCGTAATCTCGTCCAATTTACATGATCTCCGTCGATTATTGTTGCCTCAAAGAGATTTGGATCGACCCAATCTCCGTAAGGAGGAGGTACACCTCGTTGGAAAGGTGTGTCTCGCTGTCTATGTTTTACGTACAAACATCAGCTATACATAACTAGGAGAAATCCCTGACGCCTCCAGATAGCTTAGGGTTATATTGACCGGTGTGATAACCATCTTCTACCGAGAAGTGACCATGGAAATTTGCCATTGAATGGAGCTCTGAAGACCATGGATTCTATAGGCTCCACAGGCAGAGGCCGAAATAAAATTCAACTGCTAAAACCGTAAGTCTTACCTTAACTGTGATGCAGTTTAGGAGTCGCATGCGATCTAGAACGCTGGTCCACGTTACATTTTCTGGGGTGCTGCTGAGATTGCTGACTGGACTGCTGCTTGTGTATCGTCACAGCATTCTGCGTGCATATGTCATTGGTTATTTGTCGTCCACCACTCCGAGGGTGATAGCATCTTTACGGCAAATTTGGAGGAATGACTTGGACTATCAACAGAAGCGCAGGGTGGTAGGTTGTTCCATTGGTAGATGCTTACATTCTTTGAAGTGTTCCTTGATCATTCCACATTTTGTCCTTCCTTGCTTGACCCATCTGTGACTTTTGCGCCTTGTGATCTACTTGCCAACTACACGATCCGATAGAAGCTCTAGACTAATACTTGGATAACAGCTAGTTCGTGCACTGACGAGTGCGATACGATTGGATAGCTTCCCCACATTCTGTGCTTCCCTCGTTGGGGGCTCAACGGTGTTTCCCCTAGTGATTTTCCGGCTGGCTGAGCTCTTAAGCCAAAAGGTTGACTTCAAGTGTAGTCGATTAGAATCTGCTAGGTTTCTGCGTTTAGCCCGACTTATCTGCACTTTTGTCTCCGCTTGGCTGAGCTTTGAACTGCTGAATCGAAAACCCATTAGGCTGCAAGGAATTGAAGGAACGCTTGCTGACAATGGAAGCGACGAAGCTGCCGGGAAGCAGCAAGGGTGCCAGAACACAATACACAATAGACCTCAGTTTGCGGGCAGGACGATGGATCTGACGCTTTTTAGCTTCACCAGAGCAGTGGATCTAGTAGCCTGCATCATATGGGCCCGATGGCGACGGTGGCGGAGCGCTCGGGGTCGCTGGAGTCGGGCAGAATCCCTGGCGCCAAAGCTTACGGATTCGGGCGTGTTTGCCGCTAGTGCAGCAATCGTGATGTGGGCATGGTTTTACCTACCGGAAAGGTTGCCAAAGTCTTACGGAAAGTGGATTGGAGAGGTAGCCAAGGTGGATTCCCGGCTGATTGAAGCACTTCGCCGAGTCAGGAGAGGGGTCTTCGTGTATGGGAAAGACACGGGGCAAGCACCTCTACTCCAGTCGATGTGCAAGGACTACGGCTGGCCTATCGAATGGGGAGATCCCGCCAAAACAATTCCTATTCCCTGCGAAATGGTACACATGAGCTGTGGCCCTAACTGTGAGAAACATGCCGTATCTCGATTCGTGCGAACGTTTGGGTTTGCCTGTGCAACTTATATACCTTTACAAATTCTCTTCCGGCTCAAGAGATTGAAGTCGGTATTGTCACTCCGCCGGGCTGTATCAGACGCCTTGCGCTCATCTGTATTCCTTGCTTCGTTCGTGAGTATCTTTTACTATTCCGTTTGCCTTGCAAGAACCAGAATCGGGCCCAAGGTATTCCCACGAGATGTAGTAACCCCCATGATGTGGGATTCCGGGCTTTGCGTTGGAGCTGGATGTTTGATGTGCGGCTGGAGTATACTTGTAGAAAGCCCATCGAAACGGCAGGAGTTAGCATTGTTTGTGGCACCTAGAGCTGCTGCGACCGTGCTCCCAAGATTCTACGACAAGCAGGTATGGTTCACGCACTCCTTTTTCTTGCTTGTCTACACATTCCCCAATTCCCGTGTGACACCTCGTCTTGTGTTGCAATGCTATAATTGCGATCTTATTCCCCGTCGTACCTTGTGTAATCCCAGAACTTTATGAATGCTAATCGGTCTTTAGTACCAATATCGAGAGCGCATTACCTTCGCTGTTAGCGCTGCCCTTCTTCTTACTTGTCTTCAAGAGCGACCTGGCTTGGTAAGAGGCGTTTTTGGGAGGATTGCAACGAGCGTCCTGAAATAATGAATGATAGAGTCTACCACGACAATCCGTCATGCCAAGGATCTTCTTCGACGCCTAGGACGGCATTGGAGGGGCTTTTGTTTTTTTTCCTCCTGTTGTATTATTAGAAGAATATAGAGCTTTCTTGTACCCCCTGAATTAATTTTGTGGTACTGTACTTCGTACTATAGTATTGAAACTTTATATCATAGTCGATGCGGTATGTCATGATAAGCTTGAAGAGATGTCTAGACCGTTGTGATTCCGTCTTTCTAGACTAGGCAGTACATTGAGTGTCGGAATGCCTCCCGAGGTGCCTGGTTCCTAGGTCCGGTACTAGGTCCTAGGTACCTAACTAGTACAATGGTCCCTGACCGAGGGTTCAATAACTGAATTTGTGCTAATTGGTTGGTGATATGCATCAAGGTTCGGTCTTATCGATAAGAACGTCTGATCGCCAAGGCTAAATCACGTGCAAAAGCCGGCCTTCGATATTGCATGGTGAGTTCTCCGCATATCTCCGACTACGCATCAATTCTATCGTCATGTATGGTCGCATAATCTCTCCATGGGCCCGGTTTACGCTACCGGGAACCGGTATTCGGCTGCCGGCGTCTACAAATGCGAGATGTTTCGAGCCAGGGAAGAGATACTTCTCTCGCAATTCGTTTTTAGGACAAAATGCCTCCGCACCGTTTAATACGCCTCAAGCCCAGAAGCGGAATGCGTCCACACTGTATAATTATCGCACTGTCCTTCTGGCGACTCATTTCTGATGGTGTCTAGGTACTATACTGCGAGTCTTATTCTCGGAACGGTTGCACTCGCATACGGCTCCGTCCCTCTATATAAAATGGTGCGTATAAATCACCTAGCGTCCGCTTATGCGCAGCAGGAGCTGAAGTCTACGGTTATGTAGATTTGCCAACAGACTGGCTGGGGTGGCCAGCCCATCCTCACTCATCGCGGAGGAGACGCCGATACTGCATCTCGTGTGACGCCAGTAACAGACGCTCGTCGACTCCGGATTACGTTCAATGGCTCAGTCTCCGATGTCTTGCCGTGGAAGTTCACGCCTCAACAGCGCGAGGTCCGGGTGCTACCTGGTGAAACGGCGCTTGCCTTCTATACCGCGACGAACAAAGGTCCTTCGGATATCATTGGTGTTGCCACATACAGCGTCACGCCGGGCCAGGTTGCCCCGTACTTCAGTAAGATCCAATGTTTCTGCTTTGAAGAGCAGAAATTGAATGCTGGCGAATCTGTCGACATGCCTGTTTTCTTCTACATTGATCCGGACTTCACGAAAGATCCACAAATGAAGGGCATTGACACCATCACACTCTCATACACCTTCTTCAGTAAGGAAGCGGCTGGCCTACAGTATCAACGTGTAAAGGATTGCTGACACAAAACAGAAGCGCGATATGATGACAACGGAGTTCTCAAGCCGGTACCCACGAACTGATTACATAGACTGTTTACTGTTTCCTATCCATCGAAACAGTGGCGCTTGGATTGGCCACATCCTAGCTTTATAGACAAAACCACGTCGAAAGCCTGGTACTCTGAAATGGTGTCGACGATTTGAGGTTTCCTAAGCAGCACAACAATCGTGAAGCGCCAGGTGAAGCTCTGGCGAAATCCCTTGTAACCTTTCTCCATATCGGGAGACTTCTGATCTCACGGGGAAGTTATATCTCCTCTCCAAAAAGAATACCCATATATGTATCATAGCAATGGATATCTGTACATTACATTTTGCTGCGTGGTGGCACCAATTGTAGGCCCTTGCAGTTTTAAAGGATGAAAACTGCCCGGAATGACGATTCAGAGACTCTCTTTTAGTGGCAGCGCTTAAATGGGCGAAGTTTCGTAGCACTATCTATACATTGAGAGCTACTATCTATGGATGTACTCCGTAATATGGTCAGCACCCGTGCACGGACCACCAATTAAGCTCGCGTGTCACGACCCTCCCGACGCGTCTTGCTTACGATCAAACTAAGCTATCTCTACATTTGTGAGAAGCACTCCATAGCCTCACGCCGCCACAGCACATACTAGACCACTAAAGATGGCTTTGCTAGTAGACAGGCTGCGACCACGCTCGCTCGACGCCCTGTCATACCACCATGAACTCTCCGCGCGGTTGAAGTCACTGGTAATACAACCTAGAGCCAAATTCTCGCTAAGAAAATCCCCAATTGACATTATTATTGTTCCAGGCACAAAGTGGAGATTTCCCCCATCTACTCATGTACGGACCATCGGGCGCAGGCAAAAAAACCCGGACAATTGCAACACTAAAAGAACTGTACGGTGCGGGTGTGGAGAAGATCAAAATCGATGCCCGAGTCTTCCAGACGACGAGTAACCGGAAGCTTGAATTTAACATTGTATCATCTGTATACCATCTGGAGATCACACCTTCAGATGTCGGAAACTACGATCGTGTCGTCGTACAGGAGCTGCTCAAAGAAATTGCGCAAACACAGCAGGTCGACCTCTCCGCAAAGCAAAGGTTCAAGGTTGTCGTTATCAATGAAGCAGACCATCTGAGCCGTGACGCCCAGGCAGCTCTGAGACGCACTATGGAGAAATACAGTCCCAACCTGAGACTCATTCTGTTGGCCAATAGCACTTCGAATATCATTGCTCCGATTCGTTCCAGAACCCTGCTGGTCAGGGTTGCGGCACCAACGGAAGACCAGATCTGCACTGTGCTCAGCGCTGCGGGCAAGAGGGAAGGCTGGCCGGAGGCGCCTGGACTCAATAAGAGGATAGCGAAGGAGAGTGGACGCAATCTCCGACGCGCGTTACTCATGTTCGAAGCTATCTATGCTCAAAGGTATGATTGTATTGTCTTTCACTCTTGGTTCTAGACTGACCCTATGCTGCCAACAGTGAGAAGGTGACGGAGAACACTCCGATCCCACCTCCGGACTGGGAGGTGCTCATTTCTATTACGGCTGATGAGATTCTGGCTGAGCGGTCGCCAGCTCGACTATTACAAGTCCGGGCGCGCTTGTACGATCTCTTGACTCACTGCATACCGCCGACTACTATCCTCAAGGTCTGACTATGAAGGGATAAAGAATGCTCTGGTTCACGCTGACTAGATTTTAGACCCTCACCTTCAAACTCATCGCCAAGGTAGACGATGCGCTGAAGCCCGAAGTGATTAAATGGTCCGCATTCTACGAGCACAGAGTCACACAAGGGAGCGTAAGAGTCCCAGACCGAACCAACTGCAACCACTCAAGGATACTGACCCGCCTTACAGAAAGTGATCTTCCACCTCGAGGCCTTCGTCGCCAAATTCATGCGCATCTATGAAAGGTTCGACTCCTTGACCACATCACAGCCAAGCATGCACACTAACAATCAACACAGTTACCTAATGGGCATGGACTTCTAAACCGTAGAAAAAGAAAAAGACAAATTAGTAATCCACGATTTACGATTGTTCTGTATAATAAGTGACAGCAGCCTTGATTAGAAGGTGCTCATTGCATCGACGGTTTCTGCGGCGGGATACAGATTCTGGTTTTTGATGCGCTCCACTGGCGTTTTTATAGGATATAACAAACTAAGTTGGCGATTTCAGCAAACGAGAACTTCTGTGCTCCGCTAGGAACCGCGTTCGGGCCTTACGTAGTCTAGAATGTTTGTCGTGAATCCAAGTTCTTCCCCGTGGGGAAGGGGCGAAGAACGGACATGGACTACGTCATACAATTTCTCTATAAATTGGATGGACCAGCCACGGCCGAATTACTTTGTTTTATAAAGTTTGGACCAGTTTTGAACGTACAACCTCGACCGAAATACATCGTGAAGCTCTTCTACTGCGTATTATATCGGGTTATGGAGACCATGTCGGATACTAGGCTGATGGATACTGAACCGGGTGGCGAGAGTACCCAGTGCGTTTTCTTTTCTCCCATTTAGGCGGTTTTTGTTTAACCTCTGATCAAGGTATGAATCTATTCGAGAATTTACGGTGACACCGGCGAAGCAAACTGGACAGCTAGGTGGTATGTTGGTTCTGCTTGGCGGGAACACCATGTCTCATTTGGAATGTATTGGAACTGACCAGTCTAAGGAAATGCACCGCATACGAGGAGTGAAATGATGCGTCTCTGGGATCCGGATACTACTTCCACCGCGGAAGATGAGGACGCCGAATGGGCAAGGAGGTTTTCTGGACAAAGTGGTGTCATGGGAGAAGTGGATAAAGGTACAGTTGATGTTTGCTTTCCTTCAATCTAACTCCGTGTATAAGACATCGACACATGTGGGAATAAAACATTCAAGAAAGAACCAAAAGCTGATGATAATATACACAAGACCTGAAGCCCGACACCCAAGATGGCGATGCACAGGCAGCGAGGTGTAGGAGACTGCAGGGATATGGACCTGGTTCCGGCGTCGGAGCTTAGAAATTGCTGCGCGCAGATAATGTAGTTGATATGATCAAATGGAATATAAGCGATTCATTTATTGAGAAGCAGAGGGGCTAGACGATGTCGAACTGGGCGGCGTAGACATGTTTGCCGTGCCCAGGGCTGGGCTCCGGCGGGGGCGCTTAAGGCTCTCCAGAGTCACGCCGTTGCCGAGCTTCGTCAAGCCGACAACAGGGGGATCGCCCTTCTTGCAGAACTCCCAGAGGCCTAGACCGGATTGTGTTGTTAGCATGGAACGGCTACCGGCCTATTTTTTGAGCGAGAGCTGTGCTTACCGGGCAACTTGTGGCCAGCCAATCTGAAAGCTTCCCTTGCGACCTTCTCGTGAATATCGCCCTTCAGTTCAAACACGATTCTGCTGACACCGACCTTGGCCGTCCAGTAGTCGAACTTTCCCTTACCCTTACCCATACGTTGCTCGTTACCCTTGGTGTACACACCAATGTTGGCGCTCACACGCTTGTAGAGCGTATAGTTCATTCCTCTTAACCGTCTTTTAATGGTTTCCTCTGCAATCTTGAGCGACGAAGCCGGCAGTCGGCGGTCGTGGTCCTTCATGCGCAAGCCGTAGTCGCCCCAGACGACCGTTGTACCACGCGAAGAACCGCCAGTCGCAACATGTGGGCGACCCTTGGGGGACTTGGACGTTTCCATGAACTTTGGAGTAAGCCAGTCAAGAGCCGGGGAGGTCGTAGAGAAGCATCGTGATAGCGGAGAGGCCGTAAAAGTTGTGGATAAACCTAATGTTGAGACGGTCAGCTTTCCGGCCCTGCAGAGAAAAATTCTTATGGAAAGAAATCCAACATACAGGTGGGCCGGAAAAGGGCCAATTGAGGCCCCGCGAACATCTTCATCGTGGAGGCCATGGTGAGATCTGATGCCAGGCCCTTTTCGTAGCGAATTAGCGATGTTGGATGAAGACTTCCAGACTATCGGCGTATCTGCAAGTCCGATTTTCCCCCAGTCCCAACCAGGTAAAACGAGTTGGCGCACGGACCACGCGCGTGTTCCTTATGTAAGCCTATTAAGTCACGTCGGCGACAAAGAGCTCAAGGCAGCGCGTCGTGTTTTCCGATCTAGTTGCCTATAATGGTCATATAATTTAAGAGCACCAGGTGCATTGTTTGTTGCTTCAGCTTCGTACTTATCATCGCCAATCCACCACTGATCTGTTCATGGCATGCTTTGAAACTTGTTAAATTCATCATGCCTGCTGATATCAGGAGCTTTTTTGGCGGCAAGCCGAGTAGCAGTCAGGGCTCGAGTGCCTCTCCTGTGAAGCCGCCCGCAAAGAAAGAGGTACACAAGGCTCTGCTGCCACATTCACCTTCCAGCTCCTGCCGTTTAAGCTGTAATCTTGTTGAACCGAACTAATGTGAAGCTTTATCTTAGGAACCTGCTGGCAGGAAAAGACGTAAGACCTTAAACCGTTCTACTTACTTGCGCCTTCATTAACCGGTCATGTAGGCGGGAGGAAAGTTGTGGATGATAGTGATGATGAGGACGATGTCAAAGCGACCAAGGCGCCAGCCCCCAAAGCTAAGGCGTCAACAAAGCCGTATGCATTGCACAACCACCTGCTCATAGGTACGCCTCACCTACTGACCATCTTTATGAAGGAAACCCGATGTACCGCAAGGGGAGGTAACGACCACATCGGACTACTTCGCCTCCAGCAAGAAGAGGGGAAGGCCGGCCAAAGCCAGTACTGCGACGCCCACTAAGGAAACCCAGCCTACCAATGACACCATCTCGGAAGAGGTCAAAGCCAGCAAATCGCCGCGAGCGAATAAACAGGCCGAGAAGAAGGAGACCCCCAAGCGACCAACGCGCGAATCAAAGAGAAAAGCTACGATTGCTCTAGACGATGAAGAACTCGGCGGTGATGACATATTTGCAACGGAGTTTGCAAGGCCAGGTAAAGGCGATGATGAATACGTTGAGGAGCACAGCGAAAAGGATAGCGATGTCGAGGAACTTGCAGTGAAACCGGCCACCGCAGCTTCGAGTAGACCTGGACGTAAGAAGCCAGCCTCGAAGTTAGAGTCGGATGATGATGATGACGACGATGTGGTTATGGAGGATGCCCCAAAACAGCCGAGGAGAGCAACGAAATCGGCAGCTTCACAACCTGGAAGGAAACGGAAATCAGAAGCCCTGGGTAAGGAGGAGGACGATGAACCCCAGGAAAGCCCTAAGAAGGGTAGCTCAAATTCCAAAACGTCGTCAGCAGCTCGTGCGCCCAAGAAACCAAAGGGGTCTCCTTCGAAGAAAGACCAGCCCGAAAGCAAGGAAATTCAGAACATCTTTGACAGTATTCCAACTGTCCGACCACCCTCACCCCCAGCCGAATCTGGCGACAAGAAAAAATTTAACCCTTTCGCTGCGCGAACGCGCTCTCCCGCAGCAGCTGGAACGGTTGAAATGCCGGTCGGGGCTGAAAACTGCCTTGCAGGGTTGTCTTTCGTTTTCACCGGTGTCCTTGACACTTTAGGTCGTGAAGAAGGACAAAACCTAGTGAAACAATATGGTGGCAAAGTTACTGGCGCTCCAAGTTCCAAGACAAGTTACGTTGTCCTCGGAGGTGATGCTGGCCCCAAAAAACTTAAGACGATCAGGGATCATAACCTGAAAACAATTAATGAGGAAGGTCTCTTCGAGCTCATCCGAAGACTGCCAGCCAACGGCGGTGACGGAAAAGCCGCTGAAAAGTATGAAGAAAAGAGGAAGGCTGAAGAAAAGAAAATTCGAGCCATGGCTGCTGAAATTGAGCAGGAAGAGAAGCGCAAAGCGAAGGCTGCTAGTACGACGGCAGCTAAGGCGTCTGTGGGATCCCAGACGCCATCGAACTCTCAAGGTCCCAGGCCAGAGGATGAGCTCTGGACTACAAAGTACGCACCAACGTCAATGAACATGATCTGTGGCAATAAAACTGCTGTTGAGAAACTTCAAAGTTGGCTTCGAGATTGGCACAAGAATGCTAAGGGGAACTTCTCGAAACCTGGGAAGGATGGCTCTGGAATCTACCGCGCAGTCATGATCCATGGCCCCCCAGGAATCGGTAAGACGACCGCAGCACATCTTGTGGCGAAACTCGAAGGCTACGATATTGTCGAAACTAATGCCAGTGATACGAGGAGCAAGAAACTCGTTGAAACCGGTCTTTTGGGTGTCTTGGATACAACGTCCCTGCAAGGTTATTTCGCTGCTGATGGTCAGAAGGTGCACAGAGAGAGGAAGAATATGGTATTGATCATGGATGAGGTAGATGGGATGTCGGCTGGAGACCGAGGTGGTGTTGGGGCGTTGGCTGCTATCGCAAAGAAAACTCACATCCCACTTATCCTCATATGTAACGAACGTAGGCTTCCGAAAATGAAGCCCTTCGATCACGTCACGTATGAGGTACCCTTTAGACGTCCGACTGCTGAGCAGATCAGAGCTAGACTTTCAACGATTTGTTTCCGAGAAGGCCTGAAGATCCCGCCCCATGTTCTCGACAGTCTCATCGAAGGGACGCATGCCGACATTCGTCAAGTTATTAACATGCTGTCGACTGTGAAGCTGGATCAACAAAATCTGAACTTTGAGAAGGGGCGGGAGATGTCCAAGGCTTGGGAAAAGCATGTGATCCTGAAGCCCTGGGATATTGTATCCAAAATTCTCAGCGCTCAGATGTTCTCTCCAAGTTCCAAATCGACGTTGAACGACAAGATCGAACTTTATTTCAATGATCACGAGTTCAGCTACTTGATGCTTCAAGAGAACTACTTGAGGACGAGGCCCGCCTTGTCTAGTAATTATCAAGGCAAAGAGCAAAAGTTGAAGTTGCTCGAGTTGGCAGATAACGCCGCGTCAAGCATTAGTGACGGCGACCTGGTCGACAAAATGATCCATGGAACACAGCAGCAATGGAGTCTGATGCCAACGCACGCTGTGTTCAGCTTTGTTCGACCCGCCAGTTTTGCTTACGGCAATATGACCGAGCGAGCAGGTTTCACTAGTTGGCTAGGTCAGAACAGTAAACAAGGTACATATCCTTCAACCACTTATATATCTATGTTGCTAACAGAATAACTACAGGAAAACTTTGGCGTAGCACCAAGGAAATCCAGGGCCACATGCGTCTTCGTGCCTCTGGGGACCGCGACGAAATCAGACAACAGTATCTACCCCTGATCTGGGACAAGCTTGTTCGCCGGTTGATGACCGATGGAAAAGAAGGTGTTGAGGACGTCATTGATTTCATGGACAGTTATTTCCTCACCCGAGACGACTGGGATGCCCTGGTCGAGCTTGGCCTTGGCCCTATGGATCAATCGATGGTGAAGCTAGATACACAGACGAAAGCGACATTCACACGACTCTATAACCAGCGCTCGCATCCACTTCCCTTCATGAAGGCTAGCAGCGTCGCTGCACCAAAGAAGATGCCAAAGGAGAAACCCGATATCGAAGATGCTATCGATGAGTCGGACGATGAAGTGCTCGAGGATGATACCAAAGATGACGATGAAAGTGAAGAACTGGACCTGAAGAAGGACAAATACGTCCGGGTACCAAAGAAATCCGCGGCGAAATCTGGGGCGAAATCTGGAGCGAAGGGCGGCTCAGGCAAAGGAAAGAAGGCTAAGAAGGCCGCCGACGATGATTTTATTGATGACGACGAGAAGCCGAAGAAAGGGAGAGGTCGAAAGGCTAAGACTTAGGACGTTTCACTCTCTCATTGTGGACGTCTGGGGAGATAAATCTCTCTTCTGAAAATCACAATGGGAGGATTGGGCGATATCTGTAGTGGTTATTAGTTAGGTACTTGTATTATACTGAACGACGACTATGTTGAACCAAAAACCACTATCATTCTGTGCCAGTAACTTAGCAATTGATCTAAATAATCCAAACAAATAATCTACGGAGGATCGGCGGCGCTTTATCTACATCCATGTTTCTTGGCTGATCTGCGGAGATTGTCTTGGGAGAACCCGCAATTTGCTGCTCTTCCTCCGCTACTCAGTACTAAACCTCCACCAACTCCCTCCACGACCTTACTCTCTCTTTCTTATTATAACTTCCCTTTACTCTACATCGGGCTGGTCCTGGTTGAGAACGAACCTTCATTGATCCCTTTGTTGCTGACCACGTTCAGCGCATCTATTCACTGTCAACGCAGTAGTTAGAATCATGCCCAGACGAGCACCACCAGCGACTTTACGGTGTCTGCCTTAAATCTTCAATATTCCTGATCGCTACCAGAGTTCGATATCTATAACCTCTCAACATTTACTCAAAACCGTGGGAAGATGTCTCTCCTTCACAATGAAGAGTACGTCGAGTGGTGTGCACCTCGCATCTGCTCCCGCCACTTTCCCCGCGATCGCCCTTCATACCAAGAATCCAGTACTAAAAGAATGGTAGTTTTACGATATGGCAACTGCGCACCTCTTATCTATCCACGATAAAAGACGGAATAGGCGACAGACTCATCAACGTGAACAACTCGGTGCTCAATACTCCTGGATTTCGCGCGGCGGGCTGGTCGTCAGCTTCCACAAACCCCAGCGCACAAAGCGTAGCGGCCCATATTCGTCGGACATATTCCCCTCCGATTCCCACCACCGCTGCAGTTACCTCGGAGTATTATCAACTGGGTGTCTCCCGGGATGCGACCGAAGCCCAGAGACTTGGTTTGGGGGAGGATGGCGAGGAAGATGAAGGGGGCATGGTGACGGGCAAAAGCTCTACGGAGGTGATAGGACGCCGGCCTCATGGACGCGCTGGGAAAAGAACCCATCGAAAGGAGCGGCAGCAAAACGATTCTTATAAACAAAGGGATGCGGAAGAGGATGACAGCAGTGATCTGAGTGATGAGAGCGACGATGATGTGGATAGTCAAAGGTTGGTCTAGTGATTTGAAGTCTTTCTATTCTCAGATTGCATTCCGGTACTAATACGTTGCAGAGCTTCCCAGCAGATCAAATTTCCTAAACTACCAATACGGACACGAGCGGGATCCTCTCCAATACGGTCAATAGATCGTCAAGAAGGTCCACAAGTTATGGTCACTTCTCCTTCTCACCCCACGATGGGCATGCATTACCGCACGGGATCGCTAGGAACCGCTGTCAGTGTGAATGAGCGGCCACGGCGAGATACAACTACTACCGCCAGCAGCGACATGTCGTCAGACAATGAAATGGGCTCTTTGGCCTCACGGAAGCAGATTCAGTTTTCTGGTCAGGATCAGGTTATAGAGTTGGCTAGTCACAGACGCAGGGGAGCTGGTAATAGAAATCTCGGAGGATTAGATGAGCATCCAGAGGATTCAGGAGCTGAGTCCGAGGACTCGGCACTTTCATCGGACTTCGATGCCACGGCTGGTTCTGCATCGCTCCTGGTAGGCGTCGGTATCACTGGCAGCTTGGATTCATCGTCACCTATGATGATGCACAAATTGCCGAATGGAACAGGACCTCAAACGGCATCTCCTAGGAAGACCAAAACACCGGCTCCCGAATTGCATGACTTACCTCCGCCGCGGCCTATTAGTACAGTACAACCTATTAGTCTGCTGTCCAAGGCACTCAACGCGCGCAAACGCGCCCCGACCAATCCAGTCGAGAAATTTGCGGTGCTCTCGGGCAAAGGCCTTAATGATGCATTGAATATTAAGTTGTACTTACCATTTTCTTCTGACCCGGAAGAGCCAATCGACCTGCCTATTGCACGGGAATCTAAACTCGCGGAGCAACCAGCTCCCGTCACTGTTGTTGAGGCGATCGGTTTAGCGCTCTGGCGATACTCGGAAGAAGGCCGCCAACCGGCCATTGAACGTAACAAGTTGACAGTTAACCGGTGGGCGCTTCGAATGGTGGAAGACGGTGAAGTGGAATACGACTTTCCCGCGTTAGGACGAGCGTCACAGATTACGGATTTTACGTCGAATAACAATCGAGCAGCTGGGGCACGCGGTCGAGGCCGAGGGAAGCAGTACGATGAATTTGCCCTGGTGGAGGCCTCCGATGGTGAATTTGAAGAAAATGAGCGCCAGTTCCCCACGGAGAGCCAAGCAGTTGCTCCTGAGGACACCAATGATGCAGCTTCCGCTCTCAATGTTCCCTCCCCCCAACCAGTTTCTCAAAACAAAGCGCCTCGACCCAATCCGATCTTAGGACAACCGTTTTCGTCGGCCCTGAATGACAATACGCTCACACCGGCCGATCGGCCGGCGGTGCCAACGTCGCATGCCACGCCGCGCCTGGGGGTCTCCAAGACCCTGAAGATCCGGTTCGTCAATATCGAGGGCTCTACGCAAGTCACTACTCTCAGCACGTCCACTGACAGCTACATCGCGGAGATCTTGGATTCGGTTTGCAAACGTTGGGGCTTGGATAAGGGGAATTACCTCCTGAAGGTCATGGGATCCAATACGATCGCGCCTTTGGACCGCACGGTCGAAGCCCTGGGGAACCTGACCGAGCTGGATCTCGTGCGCCGGCGCTTCGGGCCTCAGTCTTTGACTGGGTCTCCGGGCAGCTCATCCCCCAATGCACCGCTTCAAATTGACAGCGGCACCGTGCCGTCGAGCAAGAAAGGGAAGAAGGGTGGGCCGCGCATGTTACATCCGCTGGCGCAGCAGCAGGACCTCACGGGGGGCTACTACCGCCGGTACCACGTGTTCCGCAAGCAATCCATGTCTTTCACCGCCTCGAACCACAAGATCCTCACGTTTGACAATGACTACATGCACATCATGCCGGGGGATACTGCGAAGACGGGATCGAACACCAAGACCCGGTCGATTAGTTTCAACGACGTTGTTGGATGCAAGGTGAGCCGTCGCCATCCCAAGAACTTCCGGGTGGTTGTGCTTCGCGGCAATGATGCGAACGAGCAGAAGCGATATGACTTTGAGGCGCGGAACGCACTGGAGGCGGTGGAGATTGTGGATGAGATTAAGAAGAACATGGCGCATTATCGGATTTAGCCTTTCTCCCCATTCATTTGGGGGTCTCTGAGGACGATGTCGAGACGATTGATATTGCGAAACGATCTATCATTTGCTGCATAGGGACAGACAATACCCAAGACACGCAAGTTCTAGACATGCCGGCGTAACCTTTCGTAGCTCCTTCATCATGCATACCCCGCATGTTAAACGGCGACATTCCATATTAAGTATCTTGTGCATATCTGACTTATTTCATACGGAGTACTTAGTTTGACACTATTCCAGCTCCGATGAACCTTAGTACTGCTACATATTACTACTAGTAGGAGATACTAGGTCATTTTGAGGAAACGGCCGAGAAGGGAAATCTCCGAAGAGCGAGCGGGGCGTTCCGCCGATCCACTTGTCTTTGAATGATGAGGTCACGATGCAGGACTAGCCCCGTCTGGTTACTAGTGGTGAGCCCTTGCTGAACGGGTGCCCAATATATGTTTGTATCTTCTGTTCTATGTGTATATGGAGTAGGATATGGTCTGACCATCAGTGAATCAATGTATCACACAGGATGGGCCGTTCTCTACCATTCAATTCGTGGTTTGATACGACACTAGTCGACTTACGAGGAAACATACTAGTCCTCTGTCAAAGTGCCTCCGTCGGGTGTGAGAAAAGTGGTGATCTCATAGGGCCGGGGAGCGGAAAGCTTGAGGGTCTTCTCTTATCCACAGTGATCTTGATGATTCATGATCTCTGGTTATCGATGATTCTCCGTCGATTATTTTAACTTCCGCTCATGGGAATGGATATGAATGAATGCAGCGTTCATTGGATCTCTTCCCAGTGGTTATCCCCGGGTGTCGTGATTCTCGACGACTCATGCAACATAGTTTTTTTTGGGGGTTGTTGATGAAACATCCGCTTCGTGAGAGGGGTTTCTTTTCCTGTCCTTGCTTCTTATTTTAAACTCCTCTTTTCGATTTTGATTAAAAGCAAAAAAGCGGGGCTGATCTGAGATTTGCTTTACTCATAGTGAAGAGGTGATGGCGTGAGAAGAGTTTCAATGCAGAACTCATGTTGGTAACAAAAAGAAACGAGACGAAGAGAAAAAAAGCATTGATCACCAGCTGTATGTAAGAAGCTACGAATTAGGTATAGAGAGGCCAGCAAGAGACGTAGGGTGAGAGAGAGAGAGAGAGAGAGAGACCGATAGACAAGTTCCCTCCCGTTAAATTCAAATCGCCTTCTCCCCCCCCGCGCTTTGCTCTTCTGGGTCAAATTTCCTCTCCGCCCAAACCACCAAACTAAATTAACTGCATCTCGAATCATTACTCTTCCTCTTTTTCCCTACGGAACGTTGACGTTTCAATTTCCCCTCCCTCGATTTCTTGTGTCTTGGCTGAAAGTTTCACCGGGTTGGCACGATAAGAAGCAAAATCACTCAGCACAGAATAACGACGAAACGCAACCACTCGAGCTGTTTGACACCAGTTCATCTCGAAATCTGTTTGAATTTCCAATTGCAAGCTTGGGGGTTGACCGCTTCTCGGTAGCTACGGCCATTCCCTCCCCCGTGATATCCGCTGCTCGGAACCGTACAAAAAACAAGAGGCGTAACGTTTCGTTGCTGGCGGCCTTTCCCCTCCTCCGCAAGGACACCCAAAAACAAAAATTCAAAAAAAAAAAAGAAGGGAAGGTCGAAAGAGGGGTTGAGCTTGTCTTTTGAACCCTCTTTTTCTTTTTCCCCATTCCGCCTGAATCTCACCAAACACCCCATCTGAATTTTGGGGGTTTCATTTTGATTTTGTTTTTTTGCCTTGAACCCTTTTACCCCAATTTTTTTTTCTTCTTTATTTTATATTTTTCTTTTTCTTTTTCTTTTCTTTTTTAGTTCTCCATGCCGAGCTTAGGAGGCTTATTGAAGAAACGGCGGACCAAGGATTCGCAGACCCTCAGCAAAGAGCTTGAAGCCGGTTCGTCACCCACCGCGGCCCAGACGCAGACGTCACCAAACCAGCATCACCACAGCCACCAATCCCATCCTTCTACTACTGCCACTTCCCCCGACGCTGCTTATACCTCTGCGCAACCTCACCAATCGTCCCACGACCATCACAATCGCTCTTCAGGCACTAATCGAAGCCACCCCGAGGGTCAACCATCCTCCATGCAATCCGCCGTGACGCAATCGCCCTCGGCCCACCATCACCATGGCCACCACCACACCAACTCTCATAATGTCGCCAGTATACAGAACATAATTCATTCCTCCCACCAGAGCAGCCAGTCAGTCGGTGGCAGTTCGCAACAATCACAAAACCGAACCACCAAGGGCAAGTACTCTCTCGAAGATTTCAGCCTCCAGCGCACGTTGGGCACCGGGAGCTTTGGTCGAGTCCATCTCGTGCAGTCAAAGCACAACCACCGCTTCTATGCCATCAAAGTCTTGAAGAAGGCCCAGGTGGTTAAGATGAAGCAGATTGAGCATACTAATGACGAACGACGAATGCTCAATCGCGTCAGGCATCCGTTCTTGATCACCCTGTGGGGCACATGGCAGGATTCGCGAAATCTGTACATGGTCATGGATTTTGTGGAGGGAGGTGAACTCTTCAGTCTGCTTCGCAAGTCTCAGGTGGGTGATCCTCCCCGTCTTCGTTGCTCCAGCATGTACGCTGATCCGGGGGGTCCCCGTCTAGCGATTCCCTAACCCCGTGGCCAAGTTCTACGCCGCGGAAGTCACGCTGGCGCTGGAATATCTGCACACCCACCAGATCATCTATCGAGATCTGAAGCCGGAGAATTTACTCCTCGACCGGCATGGCCACCTGAAGATCACCGACTTTGGTTTTGCAAAGGAGGTGCCTGACATCACCTGGACCCTGTGTGGCACACCCGATTATTTGGCTCCCGAGGTTGTTTCATCCAAGGGTTACAACAAGTCGGTGGACTGGTAAGTCTTCCTGTCCGATCGTCTGGTGGGAGCCCGCCGATAAGGAACCCCGCTGACAGGGTAAAGGTGGTCCCTTGGAATCCTGATCTTCGAAATGCTGTGTGGCTTCACACCCTTCTGGGACAGCGGATCGCCGGTCAAGATCTATGAGAACATTCTCCGGGGTCGGGTAAAATACCCACCGTACCTACACCCAGATGCTGTGGATCTACTGTCCCAGCTGATCACAGCAGACCTAACCAAGCGGCTGGGTAACTTGCATGGTGGTCCGGAAGACGTCAAGAATCATCCGTGGTTCGCCGAGGTCACCTGGGACCGACTGGCCAGGAAAGACATCGATGCTCCCTATGTACCACCGATCCGGGGAGGACAAGGTGATGCAAGCCAGTATGACCGCTATCCAGAAGAACAGGAAGCCTACGGTCAAGGCGGTGAAGACCCGTATGTGCAACTTGCTCGGTGTATTCTTTCCGCATTACTGACGATCACAATTTAATCTAGTCACGGCCATTTGTTCCCCGACTTCTAACTTTTCTACGAGTCATGATGAAATGATCATTTCACCATAGCTGTCTAGAGTAAAGGCAATGGACTACCTCGATGTAAAGACGCGGGGGTGACGCCTTATCTTATAGCCCTATTGACTAGGCCACAGAAATAGCAGCCGTGAAAAAGACAACCATGCTATTACTTTTACACATTGTCTTCTCGATCGGTTCGATTGTCTGGATGATCGCTGGCCGACTTGGCCTTTGGATTTCTCTGTTTCATCGTTTTTTTGGAGCATCTACCTTTGTATATCGGGCGCGGGCTTCTCGCGCTGTCGCATTCCACGTACCTCGGCCTCCATTGATATGGATCGCTTTCACGAGCATCGAGGCAACTAAATCTCCAGTACTTGTGTTTGGTTTTGAACAAGGATCAGGTGCTTTCGGGGTTGGTTCTACTCCGGGGTCTTCCGCCGAGTCGATCGCGTGCATCGACTGGACTGTTTGGTTTCTCGCGTCATGGTTTGATAATAGTTGCAAGTATTGGGATGCTACTTGGTTGCTTCGTTCATTTCTTTTTTCGGAGACCTGTATAATGTACATATCTTTCAAATGCAATAAAAGTAGGCTATGGATCTCTGCATACCGCATCTACCAAAATGCTCCAGACAGGCTACCAGTGGACGCCTGTCTGCCACTATGGATCCGTTGCCGTTGCCTTCCAACCCGTCTGATAGGGGACCCCCAGTCCACCACAAAACGTGCGCCGTTATCGTACACCATTCCAACAATACACCCCCCAAATCATGAAAGGAGAGAAAAGGTGACAAGAGAATTTGCAGGACACCCAGGCTGACGTCCATAAAAAATTGGAGAAATCGATCGCGCTTCCGATTACCATCTATAGAATGCTTCCATTTTCCTATAAACCCCGACGCTAATTTACAGACTGGTCTCGGTAGGGGTGGCCATCATGGCGAGGTTCTCAGCACCGCCGAGACGCTTGCTTTCGCGGGAGACACGAGAGACGTAGGTACGGCTGGCGGTGTTCCAGAAGGAGATGTACTTCTCCATGCACTGAGAGAGACAGGTCTCTTCGTTGGGGGTGATGGAGGAGCCGGGGGTGGGAATGCAGGCGTCGAAGCAGTGCTCATTCACTTTCTATACTGTTGTCAGAAACTAGATGCTGGCCGCAAGGAGAATCTGGGCATACTCCGATCAGATTGCGAGCATTGGCCATGGCAGCCTCTTGCTGGAGCTGCTTGATGATGGCAGTCTTGACCTCCTGCGGGTTGCCAGAAGCATTGTTGGAGCCGGATCCGAAGAGCGCCATTGTGCTGATGGGTAGAGATGTGATATGAAGGGAAGTAGAGGCGGAATTAAAATGTTTTTGGCAGGATAGTCAATCAGCGATACAGTAATTGTTGAGGTCACGGGGCCGGCCACAGGATCTGAACCTCAAGTCCGCGGGCGATGGCCGGCCTGTGGCTGGTGCACGTCCGTTCGCCGGGGCTGACTGCGCCACAGTTGCGATGTGGACACTTGTTTGCATGTTTACTGACGTCGATCTCTGACCAGTCTACATGGGATTCCCTTCTGACAGTTTGCTTCGGCACCGCTCTTCTTCCATTCCATTCTTCGCTCCTTCGTTCTCTTTTTGACATTTCTCCCTATCATTCTCCGGTCGTCGACTTACCGTTCGATTGACCTTGTCCTCCGTCTCCTGCCATTGAGCTCGGAGCTTGTGCATGTCCCGGTGACATTGATCTACACCTTGCTGGTGGAAAGGAACCCAATTTCGTTAGCTGCAGTCTGTCATTCATAACTATCAGAACCTACCTGCTTTCACGGTCGTTTGTGTCTGCCACTTGTTATAGTTCCTTATCAATTCCTGCCTCACAATGCTACTCCCGCGGCTTTCTTCCCTCCTGTGTCTTGCCGGCCTGGCGACTATGCCAGTGGCCAATGCTTACGACGGCGATGAGAACATCAAGAGCATTCCAGTACGCCCGCACACCCAGTCGACCGTATAACGATCGCGCACTAACTAACCGGGTCAATAGCTTCGCACTCACAGTCTCGCTCCGGTGGGTCCCATCCAACTCATTCACAGCGATTTCGACTAGGTCGGTTTCGGCGCTCTAGACACAGCCCTGTTAACGCAATGATAGCCATATCTGGATTCAGACTTCCAAAGCCGCTGGTTCGATTTTGGTGGCGACACGATAATCCGCGCAGACAAGTACCCAACCCCACCCACACGATGGTCTCAGAGGAGCAAGGGCTGAACAATGGCAGATACATCCGTCTTACGGCCGATCGACCCTCGCAGCAGGGATGGATCTTCTCCCGGGTTCCCCTTACTGCGACAAACTGGGAGGTCAGTTCATTCTGTCCGCTATGGTAATCGACAATCGGTTCTGACAAGTGTGTAGATCGAGCTCGAATTCAAGCTTCATGGAAATGGTAACCTGCACGGCGATGGCTTTGCCATGTGGCTCACCAAGCAGCGCGCCACGCAGGGTCCCGTCTTTGGTTCAACGGATAACTTCGAGGGTCTCGGTATCTTCTTCGACACCTACAAGAACAACCGTCCCGGCACCTCGTTCCCTTACGTGATGGCTATGATGGGCGACGGACAGACTAGCTACGATCAGGCGCATGACGGCAAGGCCAATGAATTGGCTGGTTGTTCCGTAAGTCATCAAGACCCGGGTAACGCAGAGGTGTGCTAACAAGATCAGGCCCGTGGTTTGCGAGGCGCTTCGATCCCCACCAAGGCCCGCTTGACGTACTTCCAGGACAAGTCGTTGACTCTCGACTTGCAGTACAAGTCTGAGGACAGCTGGACCAACTGCTTCACCCTCACCGCACCCGAGACCAACATCGCTATCCCATCCGTCGCGTACCTGGGCTTCTCTGGCGAGACCGGTGAACTGAGCGACAACCAAGACATCGTCTCGGTGAAATCACAGAACCTTTACAGCGTCGGACCTTCCAGCCGCTCTAGCCGTGGACCAAGCACCGACAGCGGTCGCGTCAAGAAGACCAAGAAGAGAAAGGGAAGCTGGAGCGGGTTCCTGTTCAAGGCTGTTCTGTTCTTGGCTGTTGTTGCCGGCTGCTATATTGGGTTCACCGTATACCGGAACAAGCAGAGATACTCGAGGTTCTAAGAGGTGGTGATGGAAGAGATTCAGGAAAAACAAAGAAACCCCCCCAAAAAAATTGAGTATGGTGTTCTGTTTCTACGTGATTGCATAGCCGTGTTGTTACTTGGAGATTCCAATATATTGCGACGAACAAAAGTTTCACGAGTCCATGCGAATTTGGAGCTTTCAATGCCAATTATGCGCCTGTCACGAATATCATGAACAGGCGCAGCATGAATAGTAGTAGTAAGGTCCAAAGACATGCGTTCAATTCTCAATCAGGGTATCATATGTAAACACAGAACGCCATCACCATGCAAGTCTCAACACCAGCTCACGACTGCCCTTTCATCTCACTCCACAGACGATCAATAATCTGAAAAACCTCAGTAACACTGCGCATAACCGTCTCATCAATCCCCAAGGCACCATACCGATGCTGAATCTTATCCGGATGCCATCTCACCCGCTCAGCCTTCAAAACCGCCAACAGATCCTCCCCCGGCGCATGGCGCATAAACTCCTCAACCGTCTCCCGACTCACATCCGCCCTCTTCCCCGACTCAACCGGCCAAAAGACCAAATTCCTCAGCCTAGCTCCCTCCCCGCCACCACCACCACCACCAGTATCCCTAACCTGCTCAACCGCCCGATCAACCTCCCCCCAAGACCGGACATAGTCCTCCCAAACGCGCCCCCAAGCCTTCACCCTCCTCCTCTCCTTCCCCCGCCGCAAGCTCTCCTCCATCGCCCTCTCAAACCGCATCTTCTCCCGCAGATCCTCCTCCCTCCTCTCCTCCCGTCTCCTCTGCCTTGCCTTCTCCGCCCTCAACCGCTCCTGCTCAGCAAGCATCCCCTCCCTAGTCCGCTCCCACATCTTCGTCCGCACATAGCTCGCATACTCCTCCTCATCCATCTGCTCGAGTTCCCCATTCGGCCCCTTAGGCACATCCGGCACGGCATAATTATGAATCGGCTGTCCATACACAGACTCCCAGTACGCGGCGCCCTCGTCGTCGCCCAGCGCATCGAACAGAGATTCCCGAAACGCTGCGTCGGCGTTGAGGCCTGGCTGTTCGTCCGGAGTCGGGGAAGCCGAGCGTCGCCGATGATGGCGTCTGGATCTGTGGCGGTGTGAGGAGGAATGTCTGTGCCGGTGGTGGTGGTGGTGGTGGGTGGAGCTGGGCTCGTCTCGTCGCGAACTGCTGGACTTGGCTTTTGATGACTTGAAGCGGAATTTGCCTGGTTTGGGTTGTTGCTTGTCGGGCTGGGGTTCGGGGGGGTCCATTGTTGTGTGGGTTTTTTTTTTTGGGTGGGGGGGTATAGTTGGACCTTGGTTATGGCATGGTTATTTTGGTTAGAAGTAGGGTGGATTAAGGGAGGGAAAATGAATTAAATGGAGGGAGGATGGGGATAAACATGAAAATGTGAGATTCAAAAGGGAGGAATGAGTAAGCGGGTGGTTTTTCTTATCTTATCTGATCATCTTGGGTCTCAGATTTGGGCGGGCTGGGATGATGTCATTCTTGGTTGGGTTTGTTTTTTGTCTAGTGCTTGTGTTTTCGGTATTTTGGTCTAGGTAGGTAAGGGTTTTCCGGGACTGAGATTGGCTTAGACTGGTTTGGACCATGGAGGCTTATGGATACTGTGTGGCTAGGCTAGGTTTGGGTGACTGTAGAATCGATTTGAGGTTGGAGTAGTTATATCCGTTGCTTTTCTTCTTCATTTCTCATATTTCTCTGTTTTCCTCGTTTGTCGGTGTTGTGTTAAGTGAAACTATGCCTAAAGTACTTTGTACATCATGAAGATATGCCATGGAGATAGCATAGTGCAAGTACCAGAGTATTCAAGCTCTACAAAACACCACCAACGAACTACTAGACAGTGAACACACTCATCAAAGCAAGTCACATACGCTGTTCTAGACGAGACCAAACCATAATCAAATCTAGACCTCGTTCTTGAAGCAACAAACCCCCCATCCCAAAGCTCAAGTCTCGCAGTCAACAAGCCATAAATTAGGGTTCCGCCTTACCTTAAATACAATGGCCCGTGCAGTACCGTCAATACAGTAATCGAACCTTCCGCCTTCACTATCGCCATCATCAATTTACTTTACTTTACTTTTACTCGCATCAACCTCCAACCTCACCCCAATCCAACAAACCCAGAAAATCCAAAAAAGAATGGCGCTAGTATCCTACTCCGACTCCGAAGCCTCAGACCCCGAACCCGAAACCACCACAAAACCCACCCCACAGACCACCACCACAAAACCGACGACCGCCGCCCCAAAACCCAAACTCGTCGACAGCAGCAACCCGCGCAAGATCCGGGTCGCGCTGGACCTCAAACCCGAAGATGCCAACGATAACAACGAGGACGGGCCAGCGCGGAAGAAAGCAAAGATAGGTGGTGGGGGCGCGTTCGCGGGGTTTAATTCGTTTTTGCCTGCGCCGAAGAGGGCTTCACCCGCTGCTGCGGCGGAGAAGAAGGGTGCTGCTGCGGGGCGGAAAGTGTTTAGTTTGAAGACGGGGGCTGAGCCGGGGTTTGATCGCGGGTTGGATGAGGAGAGTCGGAATGAGTGGGCTATGGAACAGGCGGCTACTGGCAGCGGGGGGAAGGATGATGATGATGGGACGATTCCCAAGGCTGGGAGTTTGAGGGAGGATACTGGCGACGGTGGGCTGCAGATGAAGAAGCCCGAGGAGGTGAAGCTGAAGGGGAATCCGATGATGTTTAAGCCGTTGTCTGTGGGGCGGGGCACACAGAAGAAGAAGAAAGTTGTTTCGTCGAAACCGGTCGAGACTGCTGCTCAGGAGCCGGTCTCGGAACAGGCTAAGCCTGCTGCTGCTTCTGCCTCTGCTCCTTTGCAGCCGCCTGCGCCGAAACCGAAAGTGAGTCTTTTCTCGCTGGGGTCGAGCGAGTCTGTCGCTAGTGTCGCTCAGGGTCCTCAGGCGCAGAGCGCCACGTATGAGCCGTTAGTGTATACTGCGGACAAGGATGCGCCGGAGGCCGGTCCGGAGGTAGAGCGCGAGCCTCAGGCTCCGGCTGTGTTGTCGGAGCCGGCGACGACGCAGACGTTGGATAATATCGCGGATGATCTGAATCTGTCGCGGTCTCAACGACGGCACCTCTTTGGTCGCAATGCGGACGCCTCGAAATCGCGGATTCTTCATTTCAACACTGACAAGGAGTATATTGCCAACCAGGAGATGGCGCATCAGACCGATATGGCGGTTCAGCACAACCCGGTTCGTGCCATTGCTCCCGGAAAGCACACGCTGCAACAGCTGGTCAATGCGGCAAGCTCTCAGCGGGAAGCTTTGGAGGAGAGCTTTGCTTCTGGACGAAGGAACAAGAAGGAGGCTGGGTCGAAGTATGGCTGGTAAAATATGCATTTCCTTCTTTGTCTCTCAACTCGGATATCAACGTTGTATATGTACGAATCAATTCGCATGGAAGAATAGGAGTTTGGATTTATGGGTACTACCTGGTTTTGTTCAGAGGTGCTTTGAAAGTAAATGAGATTTTAATTTATATCCCGCATTCACATACAAGAAGAATATATACATGTAACAAAGAAACGCTCTTTTCTATAACCAAACCAAAACATCAATATGCAACTTTTAGGAAGAAACATCAACAACCTCCGCAAACCATTGCTTCAACGCCGTAGCCAAAACAGCGGGTAACTCCCGAACGTCACGCACAACCAAATAGTAAGGGAATGGGAAACCTTCCAGATATCTCTTCATCTTCAACTTCATCTCCCCAGTGCCGCTCTCCGTATCAGGCTCAAAGCTTGCCTGAGTGAGATCCAAGATGGAGCTGCCCTTGACAGCATCGACAATGATGAACACAATCATGATACGTTCTTCCTGAGCCTGGCGCACAAGACGCTGGATAGTCTCATGGTCTTCACAAATACCGTCAGAGATAATGAGCTCCAGCTGCCAAAGATCAGCATTGCCCGAGCCAGGTGATTGCTTCCAGCGAGCTTCGCGGAACAGAGCGATCGAATCGGCGATCAATTTCCGAACGTTTGTACCTGTCTGCTGGTAGCTGAAGTGCTGGAACACCTGTGTGCCAGCCTCCGAAGAGAACGGCTTGCCGAATTCATGTGCGACTCTAACGTGATCCTCGTTTCCGAATCCGAGGACACAAAGATCTCCTGCTTCAAGCATACTAAGACTCTTGGCGACGAGTGCAAGCGTTTCGAATGCCAATTGACCACTTCCACTCTCTAACATAGACTTACTGTCGTCGACAGAAAGCATGATCTGGTAGTTGCGCTTCGAGGGAATTGACCGTCGCATCCAAATCTTGTCTCGCTTGTACTGCGAGGCAATATATGGAATGATGCGCTTAATATTCAGTCGCTTTCCTGTCCGGAAATCGCCACGCAGCTTGGTGGCCATGGTCGGCGCTAAGATCAAACGCAATTGTTCTGTTAGAGAGAGTGAGAGATCGTTCGTGACGGATTCGTAATGCGACCAGAGCCGTTGAGCCTCATCGCGAGGTGTAAGTGGAGGGAGCGAAGAAGACAGATGGATTGCCGCCAATTGTGCATCTACCTCATCGAGTTCCTCGATGGCTTCCTGCTGGCCAGCGGCGTCGACTGTGCGCTCCTGGGTGTGCGAGCTGCCAGGGATCAATGCACCGGCAGTTTGGTCCTTAGACTCACTAGCAGCATCCAGCTGCATCTCGTCCTGCATCTTGTTCTCGAGGGTGTCCTGGGGCTCTTCAGAAGCGTCCGGCAAAGGTTCGTTGTCACCATGCTTGGCATCCGACTCGACACCCTTGTTTTGATCAAGAGCCTGTGTTTGCTCGTCATTAGCCTGGCCAAGCGCTTGGGTATCAGCAACATCGTCTTGGTCTGCAAGATGCTCGAAATCGGCATCAGCCATGTCGGTATCCTGAGGCAACGGCTGATCTGACTCGTCCTCTTCCTGTTTAGAGGCCTCCATGATCTCCTTTTGCCGGCGATGCCACTGTTCGAGGATGTCGCCCATTTTCTTGAAGGCCTGCAACTGCGGATCGTTGCAGTTGGCATCATCTCCGCCGCCTGCGTCTCTATGCCGCTCATTGTCTTCTCCTTCGTTGGCAGCACCAGTCTTTTGTTTATTATCAGACTGATCAGCTGAGCCACTCTCCTGCTCTGCATTGCCAGATGTGCCTTGGTCCATATTTTGATCTTGGTCCGCACCGAGTCCACCATTAACAGCCTCGCTTGGTGCCACTTCTTCGCCAGCCTCTTCATTTTCATCACGTTGAGTTAAGAAATCATCCTGTTGAGCCTCTTCCGGTTCTTCTTCCCCGGGCTCATTTGTCTCTTCGGCTTCGGCCTCTTTCATTTCTTCATCTTCAGCTGCCGCTTCTTCATCACCCTGCACGGCCTCTGGGTCCTCTGCTGGTTGATCCAAATCAGGGTTCTCAACATTCTCTTCCTCTTTCCCATCAAAAGGCTGCTCATCTTCAGCTGGAGGAAGATCGTCGTCGAGACCATCGTCAAGGCCATCGTCACTCTCGTTGCCCTCGTCTTTATCCATTTCATCGCCGTCAAGCTGCATCTCTTCTGGAAGGTCGAGAGCATCTTGTTCCTTGGCATGAGGGTCCGTGACATCCATCTCCTCGCGTCCAACAGCCTCGCCTTCATCGTCTGGAGATTCTTCTTCTTCCTCTTCCTCTTCCTCCTGGTCTTCTTCATTCTTGCCTTCTCCATTTTCTCCTTCCTTCTCCTTGCTCTCTTGCGCAGCGGTTTGTTCATCAGACTCAGACTGTCCCTTGCCTTCTTTGTTCTCGGTCTCCTTCTGCTCTTCATCGTGGGCGCCATCCCACATCTTTTCATCGACTGCAGTTTCCTCAAGATCGTCAACACTGCCTACTTCCTCATCAATGTTGTCATCCTCTTCGTCGCCGCTGGCGTCCTCTTCATCATCCTCTTTCTTGTGTTCGCCTGTCTCTCCCTGTAATTCTTCTTGATCCATGTTTACTGCGTCTCCTGACTCGTCCATATCCTCGTTAGGCTCTTCAGTCTGTTCCTGTTGAGCAAGCTCCGACAAGTCTTCATCATCACCAATATCGTTACTGATATCTTCAGCTCCTTGTCCTTCGCCGAGACCCGTTCCACTCTCCAGCTTCCCAGATTTGCTTTCTTCCGTCGACGCTTCTGCGGGAGTACAGAATCCCTCAGATGCGATCTGAGTAAATGACTTGGCCAGCAAGTAGGACATTTTGCATGTCTCACGATGCACGGTCAGGTAGCGATCGACGAGATCCTTACAAATGTTGCGATACTTGTTCATGATAGGCAACAAGCTTGCAACCAATGCGACAGCAGGAGCAAGACCAGAGTTTGAACGTGTCTTGAGGCCCTGTAGCTGATCCAAAACAGACTCCAGGGAGCTTGTGATATCGGACAAATGAACCGCCTTCAAAGCCCTGGTGAAGAACTCGTCGCTCCGTGACAATGAGCCCGGGGATACGATCAGTGATGGTACCTCCTTCAGCTTCTGGAGACTGACGAGGATCTTGTCAATTGCTGTGAGCAGGCTGCCATCAAACTCCTCGATAGCGAGAGTATTCTTAGACTGCAACCCCTCAGCTTGCTCAATACTAACGTGAGCCCAGGGAGTTAGCTGCATCAGGACGAATGACAGATCAGGTCGGCTCTTGGCCCAGCCCGTAAGGTCAGTGTTTAGCTTATCAAAGGAGGAAGATGCTTCCTTCAGAATCTCTACATGTAGCTGTGAAGTTACGCCATGGGGTAACTCTGGCAGACTACCCAGTGACTTGTGCAGCTTGCTGAAGACTTCTTTCCAGGAGCGAAGGCCATCCACAATGTTCGACGAGTTGATGCCGGAGAACTTGGCGTGTAGTTCCACGACTGTCATGGAGAGGCCAAGAATAGGGGTCAACCAGGCTACAGCTCTGGCTGTATCGCGAACCTCATTCGAAAATTGGGGGCGTGACTTGAGGACCGAGGTAGGGTTAGATGTCCAAAGGTTTGAAATCTTGACGAGTGTTGACTGGAGCGATTCCACACCAGACATTGCTGGAGCTATGGCTGCTCGTTGTTTTCTAACCAAATGCAAAAGATGCTCAACGGACCCTGAGCTTCTTGAAACTTCAACATTGCTGAGGTCTTCCGAGTAATTATGCGCCGCTTGGCGAACCCGAGGAAGGATGTCCAGAAGTCTGTGGAAATAGAGATTGGAGCTTCTGACGACAGTGGTTGTTACAGAGCCAACCTCAAGAGCCGGACTGCTGGCAAGAACTTGTGCAACAGATGCCTGTGCTTCAATCAAGCTAGTGCTAGCATTACGCTTGACACCCATCTCTAGCAGCCGCCGCAAAGTATCAGCATAGAAGCGGCGCTTTTGAACCTTGAGATGTTGGACATCATCCTTGTTTTCCTCAGTCAAGGTCTTCGGAGTTTGTGATCGGAACTCCTTGATGCTTTCTAAGAAGTACTTCATGAAGCTATCGAGATCTTCCGAAACGTCAAACTCTGTCGAGAGAGACACATACATGTGAGCCATGTTGCTGACGGTGCCATCAGGATCCCTGAACCGAGGCGGTCTGTTTTGCCAGATTTTGTTCTCCTTCTGGCACAAGGCGAGCGCTTCTGGGAAACTTGCTGAAGGTAGGATCAATGCTTGGTCAGTGGAGCCAGGCTCCTCATTGTCATCTGGCATATCTTGGTCCAAGATATGCTGGACAGGTTGAGCCAAGATTTCTCGGTATTTCCGTACGAGTTTGAACAGTTTATGATGCGACCTTTTCGCACTTTCTCGGAGCGCTACAATATTTGTGTCCTTCCAACTGGCCAGCTGGATTTGTTCCTTGATGTCTTTTTCGAGTGTCGACCTCCGCTCCTTGAGTAGCTTGTGCACCGGTGGTCCGAACTGTGTGTAATGCTGCATGAAGTTATCTAGTGCGGACACCAATTGCTTCAGGCAAGGGAAATCCTGAATGTAAAGCGACAGCAGAGACCGGAAGTTCTTGACGAGCAGCAAACGTTCGCTGTACTGACCCAAGGTGGTTGAGCGGAAGAAGTTCTCCAGCGTGGCAATCACTTCTTGAGTATGCTCACTCAGGTCTGTTTGACCAGATTCCGCGAGTTGGACAGGAGCTCCGATAATGGCTTCGTAAGCCACAAACCACCATTGGCTGACATCCTGGACACATTTTTCTTTCTCGAGATCCAGAAGCCTTGCCCAGGTCGACAATTCAAGACGTCGCCAGTTAATGATCAAGTTCGTGATCTCGTCATAGACACCAGCAGCTGAGTACTCTCTGCTTGCAACAAGCTGCCACTCATGGACAAGGCCATGAAGCTTTTCAAGCTTGGTGAGGAATTTTGCGACAGGCTCGGCATGCTTGAATTGGAGTATCTCCTTGCAGCAAAGGATGACATCTGCAAGCACTGCATGTTCCGGCCAGGCGCTCTGGATCTGTAAGAAACGTGATTCTGTTGCCACTGTTAGAGATACAAGCTTTCTGCCTTCATCAGGATTTGCGTCCACATAGAAGTTGTACGTGTTCTTGGAATTATTTTCCTTGTGGACAGAATCCTCAAGCAACAAAAGAACACCAGAGAGATGATCCCTAGGATGCACCTGTGTTACTGAAGAATCACCCTCGGACCACAGCGAGGCCAACAGCTGAGCAGACTGCTTCACGTAAGCTGTCAGGACTCGCCCAGGATCTTCTGATTGGAAGATGTTTGCGTGAAGCGAGGCAAGTCGGATCGAGATATTCTTGGGATCAAGACGAGTTGGCCTTTTACCATCATCAACGGACTCCTCTTCATAAGTAGGGAAGAGCTCACGCAGCTCATTCTCATCAACCTCCTCGCTGTCTTCCCAGGATCCTCTGTATTGGTAAAGGCTCGCTTTCTTTGCCTCTTCCTCCTGATCTTCCCGTAGTTTCGCTTTCCATAACCCATGGAACTGTTCGAACAGGCGGCGAAGAGCATTGCGCCCAACTTGAGTGTGAAGAATTCCCGGATCTGCATTCTCGGCCACTCTCAAAGATGATAGTTCGTGGAACCACATGTCAATTGCATGTCTTGAGTCTATATTTGAATTCTGATGGTACAGATCCGAGAGTGGGTGATGAATGCCTCCAAGGAATGGGGTGCTTCCACTGATTGCATCCACCACCTGCACATCGCTTGACTGCTGTGATCTTCCGGACATTAGGAAAAGTCCCAGATCCAGGATTTGAAGGAAGCGAACAGCGGAAACGACTATGTCATCATATGATCTATAGTGGGTGCTGAGACGTCGACTCAATTGGTGGATATTATCACGGAGTAAATTCACCAGACTCTGAGACTCTGAAGAGATCTCGCTCGTTGCGCCAAGCATGTCTTTAGGGAGCCTTTCAAGAACTGATTTTATCACGCTGGTAAATTCGCCGTGCAGGATGCTTAGCTCAGAAACTTGAGGTCGGGTAACCGATGAAGGAGGAGGAGCAGAACCAAGGTCACGCAATTCACCCTGAATGAGGTCATGCCGGATGTTCGAGGGTTGGCCAGAAAACACCCGTTCGAATGAAGCGATGGCGGTAGCCTTATCTGTAAGTTCCGAAGAACGTTGGCTATGTCTTTGCCTTTGGACAACTAATCCCAGCGATGGATCAAATGGCTTGTCTGGGACGTAAAGCCGCAGGAGAATGGCAGCCAATTGAACTACAGCTGCTCCAGTGTGCTGAATTGACTTGTCGTTCTTTTGTACTGAGTTAGTTGCCAACAACGCAATGAGGTTTGGAAGTTCTTGTTCTGCGAAGCTCTTGAAGTAATGATCGCTTGGGAGACTCTTTTCTAAGCGGATATTCAGCAACCCAGATTCGGCGCAGTAGCCTTGCTCTTCAACAGTGCGGAGAATAGTGACCAGTTTCTCCAGAGATTGAGGCTCGAAGAATTCCTTATGGGCAATGACTAGCTCCATAGCTAGCTTCGACGATACCTGCCTCAGCACAAGATGCTGATCCATAGCAATCTCCCAAGAAGATAGAGCCAAGGCCTTGGAAAGAGTTTGCTTTTCCACCTCCAGAGAGTCCATCTGACCCAGGATTGTGACACCGACATTCGTCAGCTTCTCTAATAGTGAGAGAGACAAAGTGCCACTAATGGCTGAACCGAATGTTGATGAGTGTTCAGACCCGGAGTATAAAGCAAGTCTGTGGAGGACCTCGGGAACCTGTGTCTGGAAGGCTGACACATTCAATGGTCGTGCGTCACGGCCAGCCAGTAACGGTAAGATGGACTTTATCACATTGTCCCCTGCTTTGCTGTTATGCATGAGCGTGAAAATGTCATGGTATTGGCACAATGCTTCGAATTCGTTGGAGAAGTATGGGGATGCAATTATATCAGAGCGTTGTACAACGCTTGCCAGCTCACTAACTGTCTGTCTGAGATTCTGTACTAATTGCCCTTCATCGGCACCATGCAGGACAATGGATTGTTGAGCGTTGACCAGAGAGTTGCGCACTTGGCTTAATTGAGATAGATCAAGATGAGTCTTGGTCGCGATATTTGTAAATTCAGAAGCCACACTTTCCAGGTCTAGGATAGACTTCAGTTGGCCTCCAGTTGCAGGGGTTGCAGGTCTCCACGACTCCCAGAGTCTTTGCATACTGAGCCCAGTCTTCAAAGCCCAGCTCTCCTGGAATCGACTCAGCGCTTGGGACAGAGCGACGGCTAATTGCTGTAGAGGATCGAAAGAGCTCGATAACGCAGCGCACAGCTCTCTACCAATCTGAAGATAGACCTGAAACTCGCCCTCGTCGATGTCCTTCGCCGCAGTCAGTCTAAAAATGTCCATGCAGAAGTTGAGCACAGTTCGAAGAGCGTTTGCTATGTGAGGGTTCTGAAGAGTATCCTGCCCGAGATTCTGAATCATATCGTACATTGCCTGGCCACAGTCAGATAGGAAAGAACCAATCGGCTGTGTTGCATCCTTCATCAATGAAGGTATCCGTGCCGATGCTAAAGAACGTTCTAAGCGACTCATCTGGCTGGGTTTGAGAAGCTTCCCGGATTCATCCGCTTGCAATAAACCTTGTTTTAGAAGTTGTAGGTCAAGTTTAGACTCCTGGAGATGTGCCAGGGTCACTAGCGAAGTGTAGGGCACTTCGTTGGCCAATAGTGAGACCAGCGGCTCGTTCACAAGAGGATGAAGAGGCTGTGAAGGGCCTTGAATAGCGAAGGAAGCGCGGCTCAACTCAATGGCCTTCTTGGTAGATTCGATGGGTTTCCAGTGCGAGTTTCCATGAATAACCGATACATATCGATGCATTGCGGAGGAAAGAACATCACCCACTGATTTACCGTGATAAGGTAAGAAGTACTTTAGTGACTGCTGCAAGTAGGCAAGGTCCATGATTGAAAGATGGTCTAAGCAAACTTCACAGAGGAGCCTTGAGATATCATCAGGACTCGCCGAAGGCTCGAGATTCCAAAGAGGCCGAAGACGGTATAAGAAGGATTCGCAGGTGTAGGCAGGCACAGACGTAGTGACTGCAGTCTCGTCTTCCTGTGGCAAAAAGCATATTTCAACGCAACGATTCCGCATTGCGCGGGACAATTCCCCATGGCGAGAATCCATCGTAAGGAAAAGACGGAAGTTCGGATGCGGTGTGATGATACGGGCTGATCCATCTTCAGTGCGCTGTTCATTCAGTATAAGAGCTCCATTTGGTTCAGTGAGAGAGTTCAGTCTATCAAGAACAGATGGGTTGCACAGATTTGCATTGTCCAGGATAACCCAGTAGCCGTGCTGTACAGCTTGAGTCAGGACACCTTCCGTCCACTCGAAGCCAACTTTCATTTTATCCGACTGCTTTGTTGTTTCCAGCAGAGTCTGGGCTCGGAGAAGCATATCATCAAAAGCAGTCTGTGGATACGTTTGGCTTAGCATCGTGAGGAATGTACAAATGCTTTCCAGAGAGGCATCCGGCCTTTGCAGTTTCTCGAATATCTCCAATACAATGGGGGTCTCGTTCAGAGCTGTTCCTGCTGAATTTATGGAAAGAATCTGTTGTTGAAGGAACAGAGAGACATCGTGAACGAGAGACGAAATCTCCCTTCGATAGTCAATTTGTTCAAAGCCACCAATCAGATCCATTGTATCGGTATCAGCACTGAGAGCTAATTCAACTAAGCTTGCGCCATTCACAGCTGCGAGCTTTCTGATCAGGGTGGTCTTTCCGCATCCAGACGGTCCCACCAAAATACTGGGCCACGACTGCTCTATGCACAGCATAAGGGACTCGAGGACACTGAGGTCCCTTGGGAGTACTCTCATCTGGGATTCTTGGGTTCGTTGGAGGTATAGATCTCTCTGCATGATACCAAGCCCAACCTGCATGTATTCCGGCGTAAGGTTATGGTAATAGCTCTTGTTGGGCGCCGGGACCTCGCTGAAGACTTGCTTATACAAGCGAGTGACCAAATCTCGGTCATCCTGGGAGCGGAATCTCTGTGATATTATCACGTCAAGGAAGCTATTGGCCGATACCTGTAGGGTCCCACGGTCTGCCAACTGAAGCCATCTTTGAATGTCTCGCAAGTTGATTTCCCACGGACCGCCTACAGCCCCTAATCGGCGTTCATTGACAATAGCTTTGTTCAGCAACGACACGAAATCAACTAGCTTGTCTGTCTGCCAAGATGGACTTCCAGGGAAGAGCTTTGCGCATATCCTTTTCAGATCAGTGTCGGTAAAGCTGTCAGCATAAACGACTGTAAATCTGTTAACGAATGAGGCAGGAAGGCCCTTTCTGCCACCACCTTGGTGATGCGGATTTTGTGCAGCGAAAAGAACGAAGTCCGGATGTCTCTTGAAAGATTGATCTAATTCAGCAACATAAACCGTTTGACGATGATCCAAACAGGCATTCAACCCCTCAAGAACGGATTGGGATGCCAAGTTCATCTCATCCAGGAGAACCCAGTCACCGCGTTGCATTGCTTGCAAGAACGGAGCGTCTCGCCAAGTAAATTGACCGACATCACCTCCTTCCACAGGGACATCGGAACCAAAGAGGTCTGTGAGGTCTGTCTGTTCCGAAAGATTGATACGTGTCAGAGGCTTTCCCAGTGCCTTGGCAAGGGCAGTCACCAGTGTAGTTTTGCCGACACCGGGGCTTCCTTCAAGCAGGATAGGTTTCGAAAGTTGTAAACCACGAGCAATTCTTACTGAGTTAGCTATCGTGGTGGGTGCATCCAAGATGAATTGAGGGTCTGGCTCTGTGCTTCCGTTCATTTCAAGGGCAAATGGTCCTACGCGTAGAGAACCGTTTTCAATCTCAATGGTCGACTTCTGCAGATAGATAGTTGAAGCATCGACATCAAAGAGTTCACGGAGCTTATCAAGACAGAGTCGACGATTTCCCTCGAGATCATGTAGCGCTGTCGCAAGCATCGCTGCTGGATTCGCACCCAATGTGTCTATAAACACCATAGCAGCACCCTGTACTACTGCGAATAGAGGATCCGCAGTTCGGCACTTGTTGACAAAATCAACCCAGGCGAGAAGATCACGAAGAGAAAGTGATGTGGTGGAGGAATTTTGGAAGGTACACTTGAACCACTTGGCAAACTCTAGCATTGCTTTGGTAATGTGGTCTGAGTCCAGTTCAAGCTTTCTCTGGAGGATAGGAAGAATATCCTCATCTTCAGAGAGTTGAGGGGCCCATATTTCAGTCATTCGATTACGAAGAGCAGCTGAAAGTTCGCGTTTTCCATAATCACCACCAGGATTCATTGTAGACAGAAATTGGAACCCAGAGTCAGCAACTACCATAGAGTTGATGGGTCCCTTTTCTGCAAGCAAAATTGACCTATGAGGCTCTAAAACACTGTTAAGTCTTTCCAACACTGAATCATCGGCAAGGGAGATTTCGTCCAGGAGGAAGTATTGCCCAGTCTTCATGGCGGTAATCAGGCTTCCATCAGACCATTCAAAGAGAGCATTCAAACGAGCAATGTTCGTTTGGATCCTCTGGACAAGTTCTGAATCACAGGATTGTAATTGGTCCGCAGTAAGTGAACTAAATACCTGCCTCATTTCTTCCAATGGTCGCAAAGGTTCACCTTCTTTAAGAACTGCTTGAAGATCACTCGATAGCTGATGTTCAATAGCCCCCCTGTTCCTTACAGGCCGTTGAGCACCAATGAGATCGCCTGTTTCAAGATTCACATGGGCGTTTACAATGAGCAACTGTCTTTTATAGGCTTCTGCGACTGCTTGACAGAGCTGTGTCTTTCCACAACCGGTTTCTCCTACCAGTAGAACTGGTTCATTGTTCTCAAGTGCAACGGACACCAAGATGAACAACCTCCTCATTGCTTTGGTCCAGACGACCCCGGTGGGAAGATGAGGCGCACGCTTCTCCAATTCGGAAGCACTATACACCACATCTTCATCTATACGAACTCGCATGACCTCTTCAATCACACTCTTCACAGCTGCCCTTTCCTGTGGGTTCCGAACTCGCTCTGCAAGCAACATAAAACCGTTTATCGCTAACTGCTCGCGATCATCTGCTCGTCGGAGAGCCCATCTAAAGAGATCACGTAGAGTAGCAAAACTGTTTTTCTGCTCAAAGAGTCTGTTGGCTTGACGCAGTAGAGACAGCTTCCGGTAGACAGACACTATTCTAGCACAGAATGAAGGTGCAATTTGGGAGCGTTCCTTGAGGATGAATTCCAACTCACTCTCTGGAATATCATCAAAGTGCAACTCAAGAAAACGATTCCGGAAAGCCCGGGACAGAACTTTACGACCGCCATAAAGACCAGCTGGATTTTGGGTCGCAAACAGCATGAAATTTGGATGTGGGTGAACAACTTCCTGGGTCTCTGGTATGAAAAGTTCGCGGTTATCGTCTAGAAGTCGATTCAATGCCTCCAGGACGTCCGACGGTGCCAAGTTGAGTTCATCGAGTACAATCCAATACCCGTTTCTGAGTGCCTCCACGAGAACGCCCTCTTGATAGCGAAGGGTGCCGTCATCGCTAGACACATACGAGCCTAGGTATTCTTGAAGGTCTGTGTGTTCGTGATTGTTGATACGAACAAACTTGTTTCCGGAAACCTTCGCCAGGTACTCAATCATGCTTGTTTTTCCAGCAGAAGTTGGGCCCTGCAGCAATATAGGGAACCGACGCGTTGAACTGGCTCTGACCAGGTTCTTGAGGTTTTTCTCTATGAAAGGTGTTATAATGTAATGTGGTTGTTCCTCTGGAACCAAGTGCCCACGTCGCATCCAGTAATGCTTGAACTGGACATAGTCGAAGCCATCGGTTGGAGGCTTAGGCGTCTGGCCGAGAAGTGCTCTGGCGTTCTTTGCACTGCTAAAAAGGTGTGTCTCAAGAAGTGGCAGCAGCAGTCTCTCCGACTCTTGGCTCAAAACAGTCAGGAAGCTCATGGAGAATCCTTCGAAAACTGCTCGGCGTAGGCCATAGACATGCGCGTGATCAATGACATAGATAAGGGCACGAACAAGAGTTCTTATACTAAAGTGTGGGCGTTGTCCAGCCCCATCTGTAAGCTTGTTTTCGTTGCTGAGCTTCTTCGTTTCCAGATAGAGCTGCGCAAGATCTGGTGCGATTCTCATGTCACCTAAAGTCAAATCACCAAGATACTTCTGGATCAGAGCAAGAAGATCATCCCGGTCACTATCTGGGGAGTGTACATAGAGTTCAGTAAACCGGGAGCGAAGACCAGGAGGAAGATCCTTCTTTCCTGCGTCTGTAGCAGGGTTCATAGCGCCAAATATGCGAAAGTCCGGATGTCCAAATACCCTTTCCACATCACCAGCCTCGGAAAGCAGGACAGATGGTGAGCCTTCAGTGCCGTGGTGTAGAAGGCTAGCAATGTTCTCAAGAGTGTCCGGTGAGGCCAAATTAATCTCATCGAGGAGGACCCATTCGCCATTTCGTAACGCCCTCACAATCTTTCCCTGCACAAAAGCGAAGGCAAACTTGGCATCACCCTGAGCCACCTGAGCCTCGAAGTCATTCAATTGTCCTGCGAACCTTTCCCATCTCTGCCGCAAATGCTGGTACTTGGGCGAGTCCAACTTCCTTTTCTTCGTGGGTTGCTCCTCACCCTCTTGGGAGGGCCCGTTACTAGATTTGAAGACACCATCGGCTAACCGAACAGCTTCGTGCCAAAGATGTACCAACCGTGCCCAGTTTCCTGAAGCGACGCTTTTTGCAACGGACGACAAGAATTTCTGGTTCTTCTTTGCTGAGAACGTCAACTCAAACACAGCATTGAATTCGTCAAGCATGGGAACAGCCATTGTACGGATATTAACAGGCTTGAAACCACCTAGCAAATCACTACTTTCACTCTGCTGCGACAAGTTCACAACTGTGAGCTTCTGCCGCATTAGGGTAGCAAGCTGCTGAATCACCGTTGTCTTTCCAATACCTGTCTCTCCGACAAGGAGCATAGGCTCCGCCATTTGTATGGCAGCTGCAGCCTGTTCCATAAGCTTCAACGCAGCTCTGGTTGAAGCAAAACGCGTTGATGACCTGGAAACTGAACCGCTGGGTACCTTGATCTTTCGGCAGACTTCTCTACCGAGCACTATGTTATTACCCTGATCGGAATACGCGGGAATTCGTTCACTAAGGCAGAACTGTGCTCGCTGTGGTGATATCTGAAGCGCCTCCGCGGCAACTAGGGCAAGTGACTCTGCCAATGATTTTTCTGGGATGTAACTGAGGAATATGTCCACAACATCCAAGAATATTTCATCCTCAGCACCTTCCGGCATAGCTTCATAGCCAGTCTTAGCTCCTAGACGCTGCAGTCGCCTATGCATCCGGCTACAGAGTTTGATAAGATCACGGAGACCTGGAGTCCGGCCTTGAGAGCTCTTGATCGCGAGGCTTCCGTGAAAAGAAGAGCAAAGCCTTTGGTAAACATTCATGATAGTCGGAACCCGAGACTCAAGAAGTGGGAATTTTTGCGTAATGACTTCTTGGATTTCGTCAATTGAGAGGGGTTCGATGTGAACCCTCTGCCACAATCTGCTTCCCAGGATTGTTGTGCTTGGAGCGACTTCTTCGCCTGCGATATTATATGATGACTTCATGGTCGCAATGATCTTGAACCCCTCAGCGCACTTTATCCGTTCTTTTCTACTTGCTATAGTCAATTCTCCTTTCTCGATGATAGGCAAGATAAGACCGATAACTTCAGAAGGTGCACGGTCTAAATCCTCGATTAGAATCCATCGGCCTTCCCTGGCTGCTTTAGTCAATACGCCTGGTTGCCATGAAAATGAGCCAGTGGCAGGGGACGTTGAGTACATCCCAAGAAGACTCTTAGCATCCGTCTGCTCATTTAGATGTAAGGTAACCATAGATTCAGACTGGCCCATGGTTGCGGCAACGTCATTGACCAAAGAAGTCTTGCCAGAATTCGGTAAACCAACTAATAGCAAGGGATTCGAGGCAGTCAATGCCGTCGCGATCCTACGAAGATTCCTCACAGCGGTAGGCGCTTTCACAATTGAAGATGCTGGGGTTGGCATCTCATTTAGTCGAGGAATAAGAACACCGCAGACTTCAGCAGTCCGGGGCGTGAAATACTCCCGGAGCTTCTCAACTTGTGATAGAATGTCCTCGACCGACCGACCTGACCGTGCAATTCGTGTCTGTTTCTCCAGAGTACCCCACCGACGCTCTTCCCACAAACCAAGGCAGCGATAGTCGATCACGATCCCTTCCCATTCACCTTCAATAACATCGGCACCAATATACTTCTGAACCATTTTCTCAGTGGCAGCATCCGCTGCGTGCATATACAAGGCAAAACATCGAATCGCAAGATACCGTATGGAGGGGTCTGGATGTTGGAAGAGGGATTGAAGGCGTGACGGCGAGATGGTACTCGAGAAAGTCTCTAAGTCATATGAGAGAAGTCTAAAGACCGACAATAATAGTGTGCGAATAGTGGTATCATCTAATTGCAGAAGCGTTGCCTCGTCAGATGCAGCCAAAACGGATAGAGGTCCAGCCCGAGAACTAGCATATTGGCTTGCGAAAGAAGCAAGAAATGGCGCAAACGGTAGGATTCGTGAAAAAGCGGAGATAATGTCGACTTGGTTATTATGAAAGTCTGAAGCAAGCCATCTTGCTGCCAGATCCACAAAGATCGGCTCATATAGGCAGAAAAAGCCTTCTGTACATTTTGATCGCAATGCACCAACCGCAAGCGCATTGAGGTACTGAGTCCCCGAAGATGTGCGAATGAGTTCCGCTACCTCATTCGGAAGATGCTCAAAGAGCTGGGACTCTTCAAGAGTCCTCTCATAGGCAGGTCTGGTCTCCATGCTCAACCCTACCTGCAGAGGAACTCTTATAATGAGTTAGAGAGAGAAGGAAATTATCGATGCCGATAGCAGTAACTTTTTTTTCCAAGCCGTTTTCTGCCGCTATATGTGGCGCAGCCCCACACTTAGTATGCTCACCGCCTTACGTTAAGTCGCGGAGCGGAGCTTAAGCCACATCTCCGAGATTCGGACCAGTTGTCGTAAGTCGAGACCGGTATAGAACTGCGGGATCGTCAACAAAGGATATGGCTTCCTGCAAAGTGGATATTAACACTTGTACATAGATTTCTGTGCCCACTATGCATTCGGGAGGCGAAGCTGGGGCCTCCTCGTTCTCCTCAGAGCTGCGCAGCCCACAACATTCCCCGACACAGCGCCGTGACAGCAACCTATCTTCACCGGATCCTCACGAATTGAATGATTCACTCGCCGGAGGTTTACATGAGCCGTAAGGTTCCAATTTATTTGGACTATCCATGTGATTCTAATGGAAGACGTGTACAGTATATCCTTTAAGCGCAAACAAAAGCAGCGATCCGGTTTTAGCTTATCGAATCTATTTTCCAATAATACTACGGAATCCGTTGCTGGAGACGCAGCGTTCACGTCTTCGAACACGCGAAATGGACAGCTCCATGGAAGCGCATCATCTGCATGGGATCGACCGATGAGCAGCAATGGAAATGTCACTGCGCAAAAGGATGGCGGTCTCCTTGATTGGTATGTGGAAGGTCCAGGGCGACGAGTAGGCTATGATGACCTCACCGCAATCGACTGGATATTTGAGTACACAAAGGAGCGCCAGCGGAAGAGGCATCTATATTCCCATGGCCAAGGGGCTGTAGGATATGTATTCAAGTTTCTCGACGCCAGTAATGTCTGGATAGTATTGATTGCTACCGGAATCTTGGTCGGGATCATTGCAGCTTTTATTGATGTCGCAAGCGACTGGTTAGGAGATTTGAAAACTGGGTATTGCAAGAATGGGGCTGGGGGAGGCAAGTTCTACCTAAATAAAAGCTTCTGTTGCTGGGGTCACGATGGTAAGCTATTTTCGCACCGTGGTTGTACTGTGATTTATCTATACTAAACCATCAATTAGATATCTCTAATTGTCTCGACTGGACACCCTGGGGGAAAGCACTAGGCGTTACCTCTTCCGGCGGCGTCTTCACGGTTGAATACTTATTCTACGTCCTTTACTCTGTACATAGGTCTTGTCCGTTTTGAATTATATATACTAACAAAGACTCACAGGTACTCTTTGCTATATGCGCTACAGTCTTGGTTAGGACCTATGCACTTTATGCGAGACACAGTGGTATCCCTGAGATCAAGACAATTCTCGGCGGCTTCGTGATAAGGCATTTTATGGGACCTTGGACGCTTGCGATAAAATCTTTGGGATTAGTAGGCTTCCCTCAAAATACACGCTATGCATATTTAAGCTGACAATTACAAAGTGTCTATCTGTCGCATCTGGTTTGTGGCTGGGTAAAGAAGGTCCTCTTGTTCATGTCGCCTGCTGTTGTGCCAGCGTGATAATGAAGCCTTTCGAAAGTTTGAACCATAACGAAGGTACACGCTCGTTATAGCCATGCCAATCACATAAGCTAATTATGCAGCGAGAAAACGCGAAGTTCTGTCCGCGGCCGCCGCTGCAGGTATCTCTGTTGCGTTCGGTGCCCCAATCGGGGGTGTCTTGTTTAGTTTGGAGGTATGACCTTTTAGAGACACCATCCCTCATAGGCGACCCCTTACTAATATTGATCAGCAATTATCCTATTACTTTCCCGACAAGACAATGTGGCAAAGCTTTGTCTGTGCCATGGTTGCTGCAGTGACGTTACAAGCCTTAAACCCTTTCCGCACGGGTAATATTGTCCTTTACGAAGTCACGTATACACGCGGATGGCATCGCTTTGAGATGATTCCGTTTGTTACCCTTGGCATATTAGGCGGCCTATATGGAGCGTTTCTTATCCGCTTGAATATGAAAATTGCTCAATGGCGACGATCTCGTAGTTGGTCACGACCAATTGCAGAGGTGGTGTTGGTAGCTCTTTTAAGTGCGTTGATCAATTATCCGAACTTGTTTATGAGATCTCAAAACACCGAGCTTGTTCATTCTCTCTTTGCCGAATGTGGAAATGGGGGCGAAGATACTTTCGGTCTCTGCAAGACTGGCGCTGCGTCCGTTACTACGATAGCTCTTTTGCTTATGGCTGCGATCCTTGGTTTTTTCCTTGCATCGATGACCTTTGGTTTGGATCTACCCGCTGGTATTATTCTGCCTTCCGTTGCCATTGGTGCTTTATATGGGCGTGCTCTAGGTACGACTTTCAAGATGTGGCAAGAAGCTTATCCCAGCGTCTTCCTCTTCAGAAATTGCGAGCCAGATATCCCCTGCGTCACCCCCGGGCTATATGCAATCGTTGGTGCAGCTTCAGCTCTTGGTGGAGCCACTAGGATGACTGTGTCGATAGTGGTCATCATGTTTGAACTCACTGGGGCTCTCACTTACGTTATCCCAATCATGATTGCAGTCATGCTATCGAAATGGTGCGGCGACATATTCGGGAAACGTGGCATTTACGAGTCTTGGATTGAGTTGAATGAGTATCCTTTCCTCGACCAACGTGATGATACTACTCCGCCCGATGTGCCTGCTCATAAAGTCATGACAAGTGTGGATGATTTAACAGTCATTACCGCTGTGGGTCATACAATTGACAGCCTTCGGCACCTCCTCCTGACCACTTCATACCGTGGATATCCCGTCGTAACCGATACGTCAACCCCTACCCTTCTAGGTTATATCTCTCGGAACGAACTTTCGTTTGCTTTGAAGTATTCGAAGTCGCCTACAGACCGAGAATTGTCTGGTGAAACCCAGGTCTTTTTTACTCATCAACCTTTTGCAGATCCGGTGGAGACGCTTGATCTTCGTCCATGGATGGACCAGACCCCTATCACCCTGAACAGCAGTACGACATTCTCGCTAGTGCTTCAGATGTTCCAAAGGCTTGGACTGCGGTACATCTTACTTTCGGACAAAGGAGTTCTCCAAGGCCTGCTCACTAAAAAGGATGTTTGGTCGGTCATCAACGGACCAGAGTTCCGGAAAGGCGGATTCTCTAGAGAGAGTGTAGTCCGCCCAGCGAATACGGCAGAAGAGGTTGGACTCCTGGAGAACGATGACGTGACCAGTCTGGCCAGCTCTTTAGAAAGGCGCCAGTCGCTCTGATTTCTTGCACAGAAAATAGTGCTATACCGGAACATCCTTGAAGCCGATATAGCGCGCCCTACGATCGGCACATCCGACGGTGCCTATATTTAGATCCATGACGCGAATCACGTTTACTTGGTTTTGAAATCTAATAGAACTTGGTAAGGGATAGGGCTGGTTTCCTTGGTAGATACTCAATGGCGTTGTGTTGCCTTTTCTCCTTCTTTCCTAGTTTTCAGTCGCTTGACTAACAGTCAGCGCACCTTCCTGTTAGTATATATATATAGCATCCATCCTCTGTACTATGTGCATACTATACATCTTTTTTCCCTTCTAAGAGAGGACTTTGGGATCTCACCTCTATACCTAAACTTAGCTAGTTAGATGAATCAGTTGCTTCCCAATCAGATGGGCCAGGCTACTAGTAACACTAATAGCTACCAGCAAATATACATTCAGTGCTCAGTAGTAGCTGCCAACCCCACACATTCTGCCAGCAAAATCCATCTGACCGCCCTTCACCGACCAATCGGTGCCCCCCACCCATGATAATTCCCCGACTTCTTTGCGACAGCTCTGAACAATTACAAAACCCTCAGTTCAAATCGCGTGCTATATCTTCTCCAGACCCCTAGCTGAGCTGTGAATCCGCAACCATGATGGCTGATCCGTTTGAAGTTCGCATGCGCTTTACTGCGCAGCTACAACACCTAAATGCATCCATTACATCCTCCCAGAAAGCTGCCCATTATGCGCTCAAATACCGCGATATGGACGAGGATCTTCACTCATGTATACTGGAACAGCTTGAAAGGGTACGCATGCTGATTCCGCCAGCTATAAGGCTTCACTTACTAACCTCCACGGTCTTTTTGTTTAGAATAATATGAACAACCGAGCTAATATCATGTATTTCATCGAACAATTCTGTGAAATGGCCACGAAGGAAGATCATGCACCATACGTCCGCATGATCCAGAGGGATATTTTACGTGTAGTAGATGCCGTTGCACCACCGGATGGCTCGGGGGCAGCGAATGTGAAGCATGTGCGTCGGGTTCTCAACGGATTACAAGCCAAGGAAATCCTTTCAGCGGAAACGGTGGCGGAGATCAATGCCGGTCTGAAAGACCGTGAGACACATCCAGCACATCTTGATCTGGAGGCTGATGAGGGGGTGGAAGCAAAGGCTGGCACCCCACGAGGCTCCAGGGGAAGTGTCCGTGTAGACAAGAGACAGATCGAACAGAGAATCGAAGAAGACCGGGAGCGAAACAAGCGTTTACGAGAGAGTATGTGGACAGTCAGCGGCGACGATGGTGATGAGCACGGGAAGTTTTGGGATGAGACCAGCGATATTGGCGAAGACGATTTCCTGGCTGCGAATGAGGAGTTTATGGAGCGCAGACAAATGGTTAATGCTAAGTGAAGATGCTTGCATGGCCTGTTCTCTCCTGATCTTGACTTTTATGAAGCTTCAGCGGTTTTGAAAAGTATATACAGCAGGTGTTCGGTTCGGCGTTACGTTCCTTTACTACTTGGGTCATGGGTATGGATGATACCATTTACGTGAATTGCATATGAGATACCATGTTCCATTTGACATTTCTCCTGTATACCAGTCTTGAACCTGGCAGCTGGAGCTATTCACTACTTACTCAAATAGTACTAATTTATGGCTACCACTTTAATAGCCCCACATTAACACCTTTCCGCCTTCGGAGAAAAGTGGTCCCGTGGAGATCATGAAAATGAATTTCCTGAAAAAAAGCGCCGAGTTTGGACGCAATAACATTTCTCCATATATGCATGGTAGCTAATTTTTTGAATCGGACCATTCTGGATCCTCTATGTTTTCCAATATTGTCACTGCGGCAAAGGGTCTATTTACTCGACAGGATACCGACAAATCGCAATCGAAGAAATCTACCACTACCTCATCCGACAACGTAATCGCTAGCAAATCGAAGATGGTCACAACTAGGCGGCGCAAGATTTCCGATGTTGCTGCAGAAGAGGAACCTGAGATCAATGGACAACAGGAGGTGAACGGAAAGCGCAAATCCGGGCCAGCCGGTTCTGGGAAGACGGAAACCCAGCGCAATAAACGGAGAAAGCGAGCCAGTCTTGAAGCCGCAGAAAGTGAGAGCGGGACTCCCGAAGAGCCTTTAGACGATGCCCAAGAAACGGATTCCAAGCAGGAAGAGGGAAAATCGGCACCTGCTCCGAAGAAGCACTTCAGATTTGATAGCGAAGAACCTGAGGTACCGTTGGATATACAGATAGAGGAAACAGCAGAGACGCAACAGGCAAAGGAGGACAGCGGCGATGACAGCAGTGATGATGATGAGGCTCCTGAAGCGGTTGATAACTCGGCGCAGTTATCTAAGGTTAGAGCGCAGGCTAAGAAAATGGAAAAGGCCAAACAATTGTCAGTAATAGCCTTTGCTATTTCCCCGATATAGCTCGCCCTACTAACTGTCCCACAGAGAAGAAGAATTAAAGCGCGAGAAGAGAAGGCAGTTGGATGAGCTGCGTAAATCACAAGCGAAAGTTTCGAAAAAGAAAGACAAGCCAGTTGATGATCTGCCATCCGAAAGCACGGAGACACTCCAGGGCTCTAATACACAAGATGCCCGGCGATCGGCTCTGCCAGCGCTTCTTCCAGACGATATTTTGAATGCGGCTCCTGTTACACGACCACCCACTCCACCCGCAGAAGGAATAAACCTTGCTCACAAGAAGCCAACCAAGTTGAAATTCCTGGAAAAGTCCGAGAAGCGCCCCAAGGATGTGAAGATGGGCGACGTGACGATTCGGGTATTGGGTGATATTCCACAAAAGAGAGCCAAATCGGCTCTGCCCCCGAAGGCCTCGAAATCCGGTCGGAATAGTAAACAGACTTGGCTCGACCGGAGTCGCAGTACTGGGCATGTGAATGGTCTGAGACGGACAGCCGGCGGTTCCTCCGGATTTGTACGCAAGTAAACGGCCTTATCTTTGCCATCGAGCGGCTCGGCGGTGGCTAGCAGTTTTTAATCCAAGATCAAGAGCGAATTGAACCAATTGTCCCTCCGATCACTCTCGAGAATCATCTCAGGAATGGCAACTAATGCCTTTCGCTTCTCTCTGTATATCGCCACACCAATTTCGAGGGATTGGTTTCGCATCCTCCGCAATGTGCAAGGTCCAAGCAGGTCTTGCTCCCAGGAGTAGGTTACAGAGTGAAGGATACACAGCAAGCAAACTTCGATCATGCAGCTGGATTTGACTTCAAAAAGTCCCGAATTTCCTGTATAGACATATAATGTTCTACGGTAGATAGTTATTAAGTGTTGTCTAGGCGTCTGAGTATTGGGTACAAGGCGCTTGCAAAAAGTGGATTCTATTAGCATTCTTGTTATTGTTTTCTTGAAGTAGATGCTCTGAGACTTAGTCCAGATTGTTTATATCCCACCTGAAAGGAAAAGTAACACAGAAAAGTAACACAGAAAAGAACAAAGGAAAGAGAAAGGAGATGTATACAAAGAGATCAGTACCAACCATATATAGAATAGCCTAAACCGTGGGCAAAGTCGAAGTACAGGCTTGTTCTATAGCAGGTTAGCCTCTGGTGGGCGCACGTGCGAAACTGGAAGCTTTGGTTAATCCATTCTTCACCTCCATTTCGACGGAAAGATCTTCCGGGGCTATTCTTTGCTCATTCTTTAACATCCACCTGCCCATCAATGGCAGGTTTTTTATGATTATCTTCACCTACTATATCCAACATGACTTCCACCGCGGAAACAACGCCCCTACTCCCCCAACACCAACAGCAACCCGCACCATCTAATACGTCACCGCGAGCGAACCGGCGGACAGTCACCTTCAACCCTCTCACCACGGTCAGCACATACCACGATGCCACTTCTACAAACGCTCCAGTTCGAACACTATATTCCGGCCCTTCGTCATTCCCGAGTTCCCAGGATGCCCCGCAACGACCGACTGGATTATCCGCATTGAACAGCAAGCTCCGTCGCCGGAATAGCCATGGAGCGCCCTACAGTGCAGCGCCCTCAATGCCTGTGGCACCCAAAGTCGGCCCACAAAGAACGACAAAGAAAGCCCAGAAATTGAAACTTCTCCCTGATCCGATAACTGAGGAGGCTGCTGAAGGCGAATTCCCTTCGGACGTCTACTCGCAAATCGCACGGATTAAAGAACCCACTGCTCGAAGCCATGCTGCGAGACTGGGCAAGGCAGACAGAGAACGATTACCCCGCGTGACAGCATACTGTACGGCCAATTCCTATCGACTAGATGGAGCGACCAGGTTTCTCAAATCAAGGTCCAAAACCCGTGGAGCCAACCCGAAACTCTACGATGAGTGTGTTTACTCGCCTTTCGACTACCTGTATGAAGAAAAGCAAAGAAGTACATCAGAAAATAATGTTGGCATGAACAATGTGGGCACGATGGAAAACTTCCAGAGACCAGCCACTGAGCGCAGGTTCTCCGACAGTGTGGTTGAAATCGAGGATAATACTAAATCTCGGAGGGAAGACCTCATCGACCTTCGCGACTCAGAAGCTCACCGATCCGAGAGTGCCGTGGCGGAAACTCAATCTGAAACCCCAGACTTCGACACCACAATTCACACCCCGGAGGTATTCCTCTTCGACTATGGCACAGTCGTCATATGGGGCATGACGCCCGCACAAGAGTCCCGGTTCCTGTCCGATATCTCTAAATTCGCAACCTCCATCTTGAGTCCTGAAGATACACAGGTCGAAAACTTCAATTTCTACTATGCGCGTGAGTACCAAGCTCGCATATACAACGACTTCATCTCCCTGCGCGAACCGCGAAACCACATGATCAAACTGGCCATCTCCCATGCCCTCGCTCAATCGGTGAAGACCTCTCTCTTCGAGGATCTCGTCTCGGAAACTATCTCGAATACTGCACCACTGCCTGCCCAAATTGCACAGACAGGCAGTGTCAATCTCACACGGCGCCAAATTAACATGCAAGTCGGAGAATTATTCATTCTACGAATCAATATCCATCTTCAGGGCTCGGTTCTAGACAGTCCAGAACTAATGTGGGCAGAACCACAGTTAGAGCCTGTCTACCAGGCCGTGCGGAGTTACCTCGAGATGGACCAACGAGTCAGTCTCCTGAACGAACGACTAGACGTGATTGCAGATCTGCTGGCCGTTCTTAAAGACCAATTAACTCACCGGCACGGTGAGTATCTAGAATGGATTGGTAAGCCGCCACCCTCTACTACCCTGAAATCCAACTACCATATACTAATCCAAATGCAGTCATTGTCCTCATCGCTGCAGAGATCCTTGTTGCAGCCATCAATATCGTGGTCGACTTATACGCTGGCGTTGATTAAAGTCCCCGTCAATGGACGATCATCTGCCTCATCATGTTCACAGTTTTATCGTTCTACATTCCGCTTTCATTAATCATTCTTCCCATTGCATTGTACTGGAACTGGCGTCAGGGCGAACGGACAAGATCGCATTGCTATGATAGCTACGCATAACCATCTCATGTACAATACAGTATGACATTAACTACACAGGCGGGTGCAAAAGACCGAACAAGAATAGCTTTTCGGCACCATCTACAACAACACACTGTTCTTTTATCAAAGATACAACTCCAACTTGGTAACGGTAGCTGCCATCAACCACGTAACCGACAACCCATCATTCCCATCCCACGAACAGAATGTATATTTCGCACCTCATCCAAAGACAAAAATGGGATATTAAAAAAACTCAAACTCCCTAATCTTAATTTTAGTAAACAAAAACAAACAAGAACCCCGAGAACCCCCCCCCCCCGGTAGATATAGGAAAAGAAGATGGAAAAATGACACACAACTAAGAATATAAGATAATAAAGATACAACACCCCAACCTATCATCCACTGAGCCCAAAGAGAATCCCGCAACTAACTGTCCTCCTTCGACTCCTTAGTATCCATGTCCATAGGCGTCGTCGGCTCCACAGAGACCTCTCCTTGGCCAGGTTCTCTTGACCCGGACTCCGGGTTCTGGCTACCGCCACGGTCACTTCCAGAGCCGGTATTGTTCTCTTTATCTTGTGCCGAGCCGTTGCCCGCCTGGATGCGGAACGAAGAAGTCATGTCCTCCTGCGACGGGGCAGGCGCTAGCCGCGGAAGCGAGGCCGACCCAGCAACGGACGAAGACTCAGGCGCATTGTTAGCAGACGGGGCAGCATCATCATCCACACCGTCGCCGACATTTGATTTCCGCGATCGTTTCACACGGAGGGGCCGTTCTTGGGGCTGTGATAACATTTGTTAAATCCATCCATTCAGGGGAGTGGGGGGGAAGGAAAGAAAAAGAAAAAGAGAAAAAACTAACAGTAGGTGGCTGTTCATCCGAGCTCCCCTCCGTATCATCCGCAAAATACGCACCACCACCGCTACCACCACCCTCCTTGTCACCGGGGTCCAGAACCGCCGCATTGGACATCATTGCCGCGGCGCGGGCCCGTAGCTCCGGGTTGACGCCTGCCTGGGCCTCCTCTGCCATGCCGGTGACCTTGGCTAGGCGCTCGAGCAGAATGCACGACTCGAGACGCATCTTGTGGATGTATTGCCAGCCGCGGCGGTTACGGACGCGCATGAGATCGTTTTCTTTCTCGATCTCATTTAAGCGCTTCTTTAGAGCGACGCATTTGCGTTTGTAGGCATGTTCGACGCTTGGGGGGTTTGAGGACTCGATTGACGTTGACTGGTTTGTGGAGGGTTCCATTGTGTTTGCTGTTATATGGCGGCTTTTCGTTGTGATTGAAATTGAATTGTTGTTGTCGAGATCTGGGGTAAAAGTCGAGATTCGAGGTGAGATCGGTGATATGATTCGTAGATGAGGGTTTGGATGGGGGAGTTGAGGTCTCGTTGCGGGATTAATTGGGGGGGTTGCGTTGAGTAACACTTGGTCTCAGACTCCCAGTCGACAGAAGTGGTTCAGGGACAAAGCGCTGGCGAGTGAGAGGTGCTGTGTACGTCTGGAGGATGCGAAAGTCGTCGGGGATCCCTTTCCACGGGACCGGTAAGGTTCCTCGGCGAGGCACGAGACAACAAGGATCTTTGAGTTTACTGAAACCAACGATTACTTCTGACTCAAAGCTAGTCTCGCAACAAGTGGCGCGAGTTCAAATGACACAATTCTGCCCCAATCGCTGGTGTCTGATTACTGGACTGGCGATGGTTTGGAATCGCGGCTGCCATTCTGCCGGATCGTGATCGGAGGCGGTCAGCGGCGCTTGTGTCTAGACAATTACTATGGCATATGAAACCCTACGACGAACTATCAAAGTCGTGCATCATGAACATTAATCATTCTGGACTTTCTACTAGGTTCATAGCGTTGATATCTAGATCGGTCGATATGTAAGGTTTTAATGCCCACCAGTGGTCGGAAGACCAAGGAACACCTTGAACGAGTCATAACTATATAAAAGCCGTCAATCACTGTCAGTAGAGAAGATGATGAACCACTTACATCAACCATTGGAACCCAGTCAGTGTACCCAGCATGACGATACGGACGGGAAGACCATTCCATAGGCCCGAAAATCCGATATTTCCATAAATGCGCGATACGGCCTTCATGGCTGACTCACCAGCTAAGATACCGTCAGCACCAAATCACAATGACCACCCATCAAGACTCATCAGACCCAACTCACCCTGACGATCGGCATTAAGCTTGCTAACCATAACATCAGCCGGGTGGCTGACAATCGCACAGAAAATGCCCGCAATGTAACCGCCCATGAAACTGATGCCAGTCTGCTGCAGTCCACTGCAGCTGTCCTTCGGTTTGCCCAAAGTCTTATAGATGGCATTGACCGTCTCCTCAAAGGTAGCGAACTTGGTCATAGTGTAAGGGATCTGTCGCGCCCAAAGTGGATACAGTCCCTTATACAGACCGCCGAATCCTTCTTGAGCAACAATCTTGCTCCAGCCTTCGCGCATCGTTTGCGCAAAGGGCGGCAGAGTCGTCTGCATCCGCACCTTGATCGCCTCGAAGGGGCAGAGGGCCATGTCTGCGATAAATTCGGCCGATGCACTGGCGCCTAGGTATACCACCGTGCGGTTCATGTTGGGGAACATTTGGTCGCCGTAGAGGTACTTGAAGTACTCGTAGAATCCATATTTACCTGCGCCCTGGAAGGAGTACCCGATGAATGTTGGAGACCAACCAAAGAATACTCCGCGTAGTCCTTCCTTCGCGAAGATAGAGCGCCACGCTGAGATATTCGAGGTGTAGATCTTGGGATCAACCTGACGGCGACACTTGACCAGATCAAGTGGTGTGACTGATGTATGGGTAGGTCCTACGAGATGATTACAACGTTAGATTGCGCCCGCGGAGAGCGATATGGTCTTGAATTAAAGAACGTACCACATGCTGTACATGACGACCAAAGCGAAGAAGAAGAGATATGTTAGCATTGCTTCTTTCAAGTACATGGCAACTTCAGAGGAAGCCTACCGATAATGCCTCCTAGGGCACAATTCACGAAATATTTCCCCGTATTAGGCTCGATCTTCCCCATGGGAAGTCTGCGTTCCTGCGTAGCCATGACGGGCGGTAGTGTGGTAAAGTCTTGAAAGATTACGGCAACTGGTGTAACTGAGAAGCGTGATTACTTGAATGCAGCAACAAAGCAAAGCTCAAAAGCGCTGAATTTAGTTCAATGCAGCTTAAAGAAGGATTCTAGGCTGGCAAACAGAGTCAATTGACTATGCTGAAGGAAGGAGGGGGGGGATCGTCCCAAGTTCCCCGAAGAATGTGTAGATATGAAGCAGGGTGTGCCGAGGGGCATTCGGTTAGGCTATATAGAACCTAAGTCAGGACAATGTCGTCAGCAACCGCAGCTTATCTCGGGGGTCTGGACCAGTAACTGGTTGTCCAAGGACATTGACTTTGGTAGTTCAAGGGTCCGTGAACGGCTAAGCCGGCATGCAGCCCTGAGCTGGACTCACTATCATCTCGGATGTGGAGCGCCGATGTGCAAAGGGGCTTGATATTAGGCCCGGATTTATGCACCAGGAGTACTCCGACTACGAACGAGTTCCCTGTTCGTTTATGTCATGGACAGACCGTCCAAAAGTGGAGCCAATATCAATGACGTCATTCTATCCGTCCACTACCGGAGCTTGACCATAATGCTGTCTATTATAGATCGAGGCTAGGAACAGGAGATATCATTCAAATATACAAGGAACGAGAAAGAAACCCATCCCCTTCGCCAATAGTACAGGAGTTCATAAGCATTATACACGGTAGTCGTAAACTATATTGACAGCTGCCCACACGACAGGCTTCATGTAATGTACAAGGGTTTTAGCCCGTCGATGGTAGAAAACGGTAAGGGTTTGGGGTCAATGCGGTTGCATATTGGGACATGCTTCCCTGTTGCGCCAATATAAACGCCAGCTTGATGCCCAGCACAGAGCCGACACTGCCCAGGGCGCTTCGGATTTGCTCCATCTGTGCCACTGTGCACATGCCGAACGTCTGAACATACCATAGCGGCCACAGCATCAGATATCCGTAAAGAGCGCGAATGGGAGGTCGTCCCTCAGTAGAGGTTGGGATTGATTGCCCAAATGCATCGATGTCCCCTAACGAAAATGGAATGCTGCGACAGGTGTCACTAGTCATCTCCTGAATCTCCTCCAGCGCCGCATGGCAGTGGACATCGCTGGCCTGGTTGTCGCCGACAAGCGAGGCAAGGTTCCGGCGTAGATCAAGTAGATGTCTCTGGAGGCTAATCCGAGCCGCGCGGTAATATGTCCAAATTGCTGCAATAGATGCATTCTGATAAGTCATGAGCGATCCGCCCGTAGCCGTACTGACGACGAGGGGGAGCCAGTGATCCGGTAAATGCTGACTCCAGTTAGCCATCTCCAGAGCTAAGGAATTGCCGGTCTCTATCCATGTAGTGAGTTGTGTAATATTATCTATATCTAATGACCCCTGGTGGGAAGAGCTTTCGGCAAATAGCTGACCAATCTTGGATGCCGTTTGTATTAGCCTAGGCACTGGCTCGGATCCGTCAAGTTGCCCGACAATCAGTTCTGTACTAGTACTACCATGCCGGGGCCGTGTCCGTAGGACTATGCTCTCAATAAGCTACGCAGCTCGTTAGTCTTCTCCGCACATAATCGGGCAAACTAAAACTAACAGTATGCGCATAAGCACAAATGAACAAATCTCGACCTTGTGCATGGCTTAGTTGGCTTTCACCTCGCATCGCCATCAGAAGTCCGAATCCCTTTGTATGTGAGCTGTAGAGCCCGTTTCGTTCTCCGGCGATGTCTTCAAAGATGGAGAGAATGACCATCGTCGCAAAAGTTTCGTCTTTGACTGCCTGAGACCGTGTGCCCAGTAAGCGCCGAAGCCCATGGAGCGCCGAGCCATAGTACCCTCTTGCTTTGAGAAGAAGCGGAGGCGCTTTCATATGGTTGCTTAGTGTAATGAGAGCAGCTGCTTCGGTTGCCAGCTTTAGGCAGGAGGATACCGGATCGTCTGGCCTACTGTCACGACACGTAGCATACAGGGAAGGCAAAAACCCCAGGTGGTTCAATGCCTCATCACTAACACACGTGAACTGATCAAAGAAGTGGCAGACTGCTCGTTCCTCCCACGTGGAGTCGGCGACATGGGGAAGTATTAGTGGCAGTTCTAGACTGCTATGACTGACGGAAGTGCTATGACTGACGGAGGAACTCCGACTGCTGCGCTGGCTATCCGTGGGTGTGATGCTTCTTTTCCTCATCAGCCGTTCCACTTTTTGATTCTCATTCCGGAAGATCGTATCTGGTCGATATCCTGGACATGGTCGTCCGTATACAGAGCAGTTTCGACATCCCGGTAGCGCTTCATCACACTTTAAGTTGCGCTTAGCTTCGTGGTCCGAATCAAGATGAATGAACCCTTGGATTCCATGGAGTCCAGCCGGGTAAGGAAGGTGAAAGTGAGGCTAGGATAGCAAGGTTCTTGTTACAATCCTACCTTGATCTTCCGTTTGCGGCACAAGTAGCATCCCGTGCTCGGCTTCCCCCCATATACCATATTCGCGTACTATAGCTTAAGTAAGTTCGTCCCGCTGAGTGATTCAAATATAGCAGAAGATAGTAGCAAACGACCCAGTATTTCCCGAAAGCAAGCAAAGTGAAAGGGAGAGAAGAAGAGAAGGAAATAGTAGGAACTGGTTCAAAGTCGGAAAGCCCTTTTCAAGAACCGTATACCTGCCAGGCCATTGAGCATAATGCGTACAGACGAACCTGGGATACGAGTATCTGGTCGGTCAGGTGTCTATCTTGGCAAACTCTGTGATGTTACCTCGAAAGATAACCCGAACAGTTTAAAAACCCACTATAGTGAGTGCCTCCATGCCTCTAGCGGGGATGCGGAGAAACCAATGCCACATGGGGCTTAGTCATCACTAGGTTTTTTTTTGAAGTTAGTGACTACGCAGTTAGTTGAGAAAAACGGTAGCGCACAGTACCGAAAACTACATACAAAGGAGTGTAAGTCCCGATGGCAATCGAATGTACACCCTCGAATCGAACAAAAGGTTCTCACTCATGAAAATACAGTTTGTATATGTTGTTGGGATGGGACCCCATATATTCTCTTCACTTTTATGTAGTTAGAAGCCACAGATCCCTTTAGAGCCCGAATCCATCGCCTCCTGAGGCGGATATCATCTAACCTATTATAAAGAATAAAAATAAGTCTTAACAAAACAAATCACGCTGGTACGCCGGCGGTTGCATAAGCAGACAATTTCCCCCCTGAAACTCCATCTGCGTTGTAGTTCGTGGGGACGGACAACGGTACGGTTGGAAAGCAAAAGAAACACCAACACCCATAATGCAAATCCTGGTCCGTGATGGCGGTTCAAAACTGATGACGGGATGTTTCGGGTGCGACAAGATCCTAGAGGTCCTCGGAAACAAAGTAGATACTCTGATTATTACCCCCAGTCATAATAAGGTGGGGAAAGATTACAGGATCGTGCGAACGTCGAACCATTGGAGAAGAGTGTGCTAGGAAGGGGCGTCCGGCATTAGTTGATCATCATCGCTGCCCAGGGGTATCGGTGGAGGGTCTGAATGGTATGCTCTCTGCCGGTTATCGTCTTGGGCTGGACGCATCCCAGGAGTACTTGATGAACTCCGTGGCACGAATTCATCGGTATTGTCTTCCGGAGGAGGCGAGAAAGTCCAAACCTGCAAATAAACGGTCAATCAATCGACCACGGGGTAACCTGATGAGACTCTTACCTCCATGACTGTCCGACCCGATCTACTCGCCATGATCACAGCCTTTTCCTCTTCAAAGGCCACCCTCCAAACCGCCTCTGCGGGTGAGGACAATTCCCGGAGTAACTGTCCGGTTTGTAGACTCCACACCTTAACACGGCCGTCACTACCACCGCTGACAATCCGCGAGCTGTCAAACTGAAGGCTTGTCACGCTATTGTCATGTGCCGCTAGCCTGTGGATTGGGGTCATTCTGGTCAGAGACCAAACACGGACAGACCCGTCCGAGCCGCCAGTGACGAGTGTGTCACCCCGCATCTGCAGCTGCCCCACTAAAGATGTATGGCCTTGGAGGATAGCATGGCACTGGCCACTTTGCGGGTCCCATATCCGCACACTGGTGTCCAGACTACCGGTAGCGATTCGCCTGCCATCGAAGGCGATTGCATAAATTTGACTAAAATGGCCCGAAAGAGTGCGGAGACATCGCCCCTCGGAGATACTCCAAATCCGTGCAGTGGTATCATAGCTTCCAGAAACAACTAAATCCCCATGAATCGCTAGGCACCGGACACTAGCCTGGTGTCCAACCAGGACATTTCTGCAAGTTCCTGAAGCCAGATCCCATATTCGTAGCGTGGTATCTCTAGACCCCGAGATAGCCGTATTCTTGTCAGACATTTTTAAGCAGCGCACAGTCGATGTGTGACCACGCAATAGGTAGATACCGGCTCTGTTTCACATGCAAAGTCAGTCTCTCTGCCCTTGAATGCCGATGTGAAGGACTCGGCTTACCCAGTAGCCATGTTCCAGACACGGACATCGCGGTCACAGCCACCGCTCACCAGTATGTCATCCCAGGGTACCATGGCCCATACACCCATCACATGACCTTGCAGCGTCTTCTGATTATCTCCATTGGTGTCATAGATATGAATCTTAGCGTTGTCTAGAGCAACCACAATATACTTGGGCGTGAGGTGCAGGCTCGTAACAACTCCCTGATCGGGCGTAATATGCCGTTGGGTGCATCGTCCGCCTTTATTCCAGGCGGATTCCACCATATATTTCTGTTTGAAATGGGTCCTGTATGACAAAGGCCGGACTCTCCGCTTTCGTGAAGACAAGCTTGCTGACGCAAGCCAGTCCCCCGACAGGGAGCGAGTCAGACCGGGGTGGCCATCCCGGAGCTGATGGCTGGAAGTGAGCGAACTCCTCGATCCAGTCAGGGAGTTTGTGCCGGAGACAGTATGCATGTGTTGAGTGTGGAAAGGGTCTACGAAATCCCGGTCATCCTCCGAAGACTTACGAGATGCATACGCATGCTTCTCGCAGAGGTTTTTCCATGTGATATCATCGTTCAATAGTTCCCGCCACCGCCTCGATACCTGAGATGCTCTTGCTAATGTCTTCGGATCATCGATGAACGAAAGTACCTAGGCGAAGCGACGGAGAAGAAAACGCCAAAAGTCAGCCGAGTTCGCGAGTTGCCATACGCCAGTAGCCGCACGGCTGAAAGTGCATATTACATACCCGCAAGCATAACTCTGTCGGAAAGACCAGAAACGGGTCCTTTCTCAAGCGAGGACTGACGTAACTAGAGACAAAACTGAGATGTTGGCTATCACATAGACTAAGAATACCCTCCAAGAATTTCTGCCTTTTAAAGCTGGACAGGGAACTGAAATGAATCCTGGCATTTAAAAGGAAAGCGTCATCGTCTTCATCGGCTGACAGCCATGTCGGAGGTCTCTGATGAGGGGTGGGACTAGGAGCAGGGGTCGGCGGCGATGCGGGTGCTGAAGGAAGAAGATTTGGGGGGATCGAAGTAATAGTTTTGTTCGAAGATAACGACCTCGAATGGGCACTCGAAAGCGAAGCGACCGAATCCGTGGCCGAACACGTTCGGGTATGGGCTGTCGCCGGCTGTTCAGGGACACTCCGTGGACTCATCCCGTTGGCGAACCGAGTCGAAAAAGAACGTCCCGAGGGGGTAGGAAGTGGCGCGCTGTAGGGCGGTTATATCATCCACCAGACACTACCCAACCTTCACTATCGATCTCGCCTCACACAAATGCCTCGGGATTCTGTGTCGTGCATAGATCGAGAAAGGAAGAACGAGTGTAGTAATGAGATATAGTGAATGTACGAGATCGAGGAAGGGGGGTATAAAGAAAGAAAGGCAAAAATATAGGAAAGAAATACGATGTTGCGCTGATTAGGTGAAGGAGCAGGAAAATAACGATATAATAAGCGGACGATCTCCGACGGTCGGATTGGGAAAGTGACTGGCGATAGCCCGGAAATAGGGGGGGGAAAGAGGAATAGGACAAGGGAAGAGAAGACGTCAGAAAGAGGGAAGGGCGAACAGGTTAACTGGGGGATGAGAAATGGTTGTGGAAAGAACTACATAGGACCTTGAACGTCTCTCCAGGCCATCCAGATGCCAGTACTAGTCGGGGGTCCTCACCAGGCTGGAAGCAAGCGGAGAAAGAACAAGACTGACGAGTACCTAATTTAATCTCGAATAATCATGCAATGTCGTGACTCGTTGATGGGGTTCGTCAGGTGCGGTCATTGGAAAGCAGACCCGCCAAGCAGTCGACGCTTCTGATTAGTGCCTTGTTGATCCACTTTCCGTACATGTACTTGATGAATGTACGGGGGAAGGAAAAAAGACCTCGTGGGGATGATGATAGGTATGTGTCAACGGGAGGAGTATCTTCGACTGGCATTCAAACAGTCAGACGGATCCCCGTGTCTGTGTCTGGGTTTGTATGTTTTTTCTCTTCTTCCTTTTTTTGTTTTTCTTTCCACTGGAATTCTCTCTTTTCGTTCAAACACTTATTCTCAGCTATCGCTCCACCCGTACCAATTGGGAGCATGTAACCCTATGTCAAATTGTGAAGAATCTGTGGAGAAGCACCTTCTGGGTAGTTTGAGGATACTACCTAAGCAATAGGTACTAACCAATCCTGTATGGTAGGGATCGACTGAGGACGGTGTCGTTTGGACAAGGCGAAAAGAGGAAAGAGGCAATGGATGATGAGGGAAAGAAGCAATCAAAAGGAAGACAAGAACAGCCAGTAAATTTGCATTCAACAAGCCCTCTTTGTCTGAGTACAAATATGCCCAGTGGCCAGAGTTCTCTCGTGCCCACTCAAGCCCACTCCGCTTGGCAACCGACATACAAAGGAACAATAACTTAACCTTTTCGGATCGAATACTTGTATCCTAGATTCTACCTGTCCCAAGTCCTTGGGTAAGAGAACGTCATGCAGCATCCGACCATGGAACTGTGCAGATCCCGGGTATGTCAGACTTGACAAATTGTTGCATCACCAGTCAAGTACCGGTCTAAGCGGAGTCAGGGCAATTGGGATTGTCTAGCACGCTTGATTCCCTCCCGGCTTTATATAACTGCTTATCTCCAGGTCTACGTCAATCTGATCCCGGTCAGAGCATGGAATGATGACCGAGATGGTCATAAGCAAATCAATAATACAATAGGCAGAAACTTCTAAAAAGGGACCCGGTCGCGTGGTCTAGGCCGGGCACGGTTATACGGCACCATGCGGCGCAGAATTTTGAAGCAGCAAGAGCAATACAGTCTTCCAATACATATAACAACAAGAGAATACATGAATCGCAGCATATATGAGAGCCATGAAGCAGTAGTTAGACAGACATGCTCCGTCACCAGAAGACTTCCAAGTCTATGTTCCCAATCTGAACGCTAAGTTTCCATGCAAATGCAAACAAACATTTTACCGTGGGTATGAAGCTGAGTACGTGATCGCTATAATCTGTGGAAAGGTCCAGTCTAGCAGTAAGGATAGTAGATGACCGTGAAAAAGATGTTAGTGGGCATGGCCGAGTTGCAAAAACAGCGGCAAAATCATGCCGACAACAGAAGCAATCAAATCCCTCATGGATTTGTTGGACTTGGACGGAAGGTCTCTTGAGTCGCCATATCCGTTCCCTTGTGTCTCACGTGTGACAGCACTTGGATTGTTCTCCTGCATTGTGTGCATGGCGACGTACCTGCAAAACGACCATTAGTCATCGTAGATTCTTAGGTAAGATTTGGGTCATGGAAGGCTCACAAGAATGTACCGGCCGAAAACAACAGAAGGACACCAGTTCTCCACTGAGTAGCAGTCAAGTCATTGCTGGACCCTGAGCCCATGACTTGTACAAATAAGAAAGTCGCCAACGCGCCCAAGGGCGCCGCCAGGCTAAAGACCAATAAATGCGCTCTCGCAGCGCGGCTGGAGAGACCCTGCTTCAACAAGACTGACGTAAGACCAAAAGATGCTGGGGCCTTATGGACCATGATAGCGAGGAATATAATGAAGCTTAGGCCAGTATCGGAGCTCGACGCTCCCAGAGCGATTCCGTCGGCGGCCGCATGAATAACAAGTCCGGTGGTTGTTGCGAAGCTGTGGCTGCTCCTGGGGCTATTTCCAGCATCCAGCAGCCCCCCTTCTCGTGAGGGGGATGAATTGCGGCGCAATCCAGAACCTAGGTTATCGAGAGAAATATGATATGGCGTCCGTTGCTGTTTGGCCGGCGCTGCAAATTCCGGGAGCTTGTCGATGAGATACATGAGGATAAAACCGCTAATGAGCGCGATCCCAATCCAGGCATGCGGCGAGCTCCCTTCATCATCGTGTGTATTCTTCTTGTCTTCGTCTGACGTCTCCTCTCCTTTCTGCTCACGGCGTGTGACATATGGCGTGGAGTCGGAACTAGGCAATAGTGTAGATTTATCCGCGAAAGAGGATACAGGGACATCAACCGAGTTAATTTCTTCAGGGGTATGAATCATAGCAGTAGCGACGGTCGGAATATTCTGGTGTTGCCAAGTCACGGCCCCCGTCGCGCGACTGTTGAGTGCTTTCCGGTCATTAGGTAATTTTGCGCTGTATAGAGTTTCTACCCCCTCCGGGATAATGACAATCAAGGATGTCCCGACCAAGACTCCCATACCAAGGGATGATATCAGTCGCAACTGGGAGGAAGAAAGCGTGAATGCAAGTGGTAACGAGCCCACAACGAAGGATCTATACAAGATGGGCCAGTTAGTTCGCGAGCACTCAAACAGTGGGGTAATCAAAGGAAATAAACTCACGTAACTGCCATCACAATGCTCAATGCGAGCAAAGTGAAAAGTCCCTCCATGGTCGGCCTCTTTTATTCCAGAGCTGTGTCTCGGATTCTTTAAAGGACTTCAATCATGATGCCAATTGCGGAATAACTGAGACTGTTCTGTTTCCCGCACACACGTTTCTAACGCCCTTGCTCGGCCAATGTGTGGTATGGCGGTACGGGCAACACAATATGACGAATAAGTTGGAGAATAAGAAGAATCGGCGCAACAAACAATCCTTCGGCGATAGCGTCAAGGTTGGATTGAAGACGTGGCGTGTGGTTGGAGAGATTGCGATCCGCCGCAGTTGGAAAAGGAACCGCGGGAAGACCCACAGCACCAGGGGACTGACCGGAATCAAGTGAAATAAATAGATTGAATGTAAAACAACAGTGGATAATATACCGAACATTGAGAGCTAGCACCTCCTGAGCTTGTTTCTATAAAAGTTTCTACAGGGCTCATGGGTGTCTGCCGAAATGTTCTTAATTCGGACGCACGTTCCTCGACCGCAATTAATTTCTTTTCCCTTCCTAACCTTAAGGCCTTCAGGCAAAGTTTCGCCTGCCGCATTCATTGTTTTGGGATGCTTGCGGAGGGAAAAAAATATTTGACAGTCTGTAGTAGGTTAGTGCCTGTTCTTGGTTGCAAAAGCACTCAATCCCCTCGACAATGTCGATCATCTTTTACTTCTATCTCTTGTAAATTTAATGCTTCTTAGAAAAATGAAACAGGAGCCGGATTAAGATATCTGAGCTTGACACCACATGCTACTGTTGGTGTATCAGCTAACAAACAATTCATTCAAGCATGGCATCGAAAGCTCGTTGGAGATAAATTGGGCTTGAAGCTACTGTGCTGTGGCTGTAACTTTCTAGAGGTTATATATATAGACTCTGTATGTTTTAGACGAAACTAATATCCGGAGAGCGTGCAAGCCAACACATGCACTTCCTCGCTGGGGCTATCCAAACACAACCACTAGCACTAGGGCTACAGTAGATACCTTCAGAGGCTTTTCAGTATATACCACAAAAGGGCAAAGTCGATATAAAACACTTACCACAAAGAACAATAACGCAACCCTGATACTCTCTGGGTTCCATACATAGCACTTTCTCCGCTGAAGTAACCTTTGCTGCTTGAAATACCGTACAGCACCCATCAGTTGGATATAGATAGCAAATGCAAGCGATAGGCAAGCCAGTACTTTCCCAGCCACGACAGAATCATGATGAAGGATGAACAGCTGAGCTGCGACGATCGCAAACGAAGCAAGCGCATTTGCCGTGCGAACATACGCTAGAAACGTTCTCTCAAGGGCTGTACTTTTTGGTAAGTAAGTGGAAATCAAGCTGTTGCATCTTTTCTAAACGGCATACCAAGGAAGTCTCTCGGGTCTCCATCTTCAGCGGCTACTTCCGGGCGGATATTGGTCAACCACCACTTGCGCAAGCGATTTCTTTCCTGCATTGTATGTATTCCGTCGCTATAGTCTAGCACCCTTGAATTGTCTCGTGAGACGTCATTGACAACGCTCCTGCGTGGTGATGTATTATCCAACTCAATTCTATCCATTTAACGACGAAAGGAGAATCCTTGTGAATTATAGTTTATCGAGATCAAACCCACAGGTAACAGCCATGTCGTCCCTGAGACCTGCAGATGTAGAGATTGTGGAGGTTGATGTTTATTTAAACTGCCGGGGAGAAACCATAGAGAGCTTGGAGGCTCGCCTACGCGCAAGCCGTTCCCCACATACTATCCGCCCAATAGTAGGGAAAGATAATAATCGCATTGTACGTGTATGAAGGAAAATATTAAGATAGCCTTAAGTCAATTGTCTGGATAATTCTTTGTTGGTGTAAACGTATAATACCAGAGTAAGGGTGGGTATAACATGGCTACTCAGCTATTCCTTGCATGTCATATGTAGCCAGTGTCCATTCCAATGCAAGTTGCACTCGACGTACATCTGTATAAACTGGTATTTCTACTTCACCTGCATGAAGCAAATGACTCTGCACTTTGTTCGACAACCTCTTCAAACGATTCCACTAGTATGTGCCGAATGACGTCATATTCGCATTGGGCTTCGAGACTTCTTGTGCTACATTATCCTAGCTGGGTCTCTTATGGCTATGCTTCAGGTACATCATGCCCGTACTTCTTAGTCTGTACCGCCACGAAGTCCTTCAGCCTTTCTTCTTTTTCGCGGACTTGTCCTGGTGTCAGGGTCCCGTAAGCTCCGTTGACCTGCGAGACCACCTTGTCCTTCCAACTTGTCTCTTCATTTCCTAGCACATTTACTTTGCCTAAGTCATCCCACACTACCTGCATAGTGCCACCTAGTTTGTCCAGAAAAGCCTGGATCCCACCTTCACCACCCCCTTGCTGATAGCTTTCGAACACACCATTGCCCGCCCACCTTGGCCCTAAACTAGCCATCAGGATTGTATCGAGATCTTTTGCGCTTACCACGTCTTCCTGTACCAAATAGCATGCCTCTCGTAGTAGCGCAAATGCCAGACGGTTCCCCACAAACCCTGATATCTCTTTTTGGAGTACCACAGGTCGATGCTTCGAACCAGGAACGGAGAAATACTCGCGCGCAAACTCCACCCGCTCTGGCAACGTATCAGGCGAGGGTACAATCTCTAGTAGTGGCATGATATGTGGTGGATTGAAAGGATGCACAACAAGCAAGCGAGTTTTGTCGCTCATCTTTTGTTGCTGGGCGGATGCGGCAATGCCAGACGTGCTGGTCCAGAAGTGCGCAGACAGTGGAGCTAATGATTCAACCTGAGCCCAAAGGGTCTGCTTAAATTCGAGGTTTTCGGGCCCTTGTTCTTGAACGATCGTGGCGGACGCACAGGCAGTTTCTAGTGAGGTGTGGATATGTAAACGACCGGAGGCAATCAATGAAGCCACGGTTGATGATGGACCTTGATCCAGGAAATTTGGCAAAGTGTTGAGAAGGTACTGGTCGAAATCCGGTCTTGTGTCGAATACGTCGACTGTCACATTCTCACGAGACAAATGCAACGCGGCCATGGACATACCGATGGTCCCCAGTCCGATCAAGGCGACCCTCTGCGGGTCAGTGACTGACATTGTTCCGGGAGTATGATAGAGCTCTTGATCTGTACTGATTCAGTTCGATTCAATGCGCAGACTATACACATCAAATGTAAAGTGAACCCTGGTGTGGTTAGAACCGAGCGTAACGAGTACAGAGTATAGTCGAATCCCTAGTCTCCCCGCTATTGACGGCGGCCCGTAGCCGCCTTGTATGGGGCACCACTACCCATTCAGCCGAGGTCAACTGCACATAACCAACTTAAGTGCTAGTACATGGTTGACCATTGGGTCATATGTACAGAGTACTAGCCCAGTCAGTGATAGGTCAATCGATGTATTTGACTTGCTTTCCTAACAAAAACCATTGTAAAAGTACTGATCACTGGCATATCCTCAATGAGCACACAAAGTTAAGACGACCTATAATTATTCACGTTCATCCTAGCCAGTTCCTTTCGGACAAGTATATATTCAACAATATTTTTGTGTCAGCATGATCGTGTTAACATTGACTCTCGAATCTCGCTGCGAGCAAGTGTGAGAGGCGAACTCTGAGAATGGGGAATTGTGTTGAAGTCATACCTCCAGAAAGTCTCCCAAGGAGCTAAACCCGAAACGGTTATACCTGAGGTTCGCGCAACGCGATTCAACACGCGCCGTCATCAGAAAGAGACTGACTTCATTCAGCTACCACCCTCAAACTAAGGATTTATCACTTCCTCTTTTCCTAGGCAATATGGCGAGCGAAGGCGACTGTAATTATTCCTCTGATGTCTCGCCCTGCCCGATAACTTGAGCTCCAGTCCAGCTGACAAGAATCATGTCGTTTAGGGACCTGCGACGCTAATGACGCCGTCCAGATCACTCTTGTCCAGCCCAGTGAACAAAAACCGAAGACGCTCTCTAGCTTCCATCCTCAGTTTACTTACCCAATTTTTGGCGATGATGAAACAATTTTCGGCTACAAGGGATTGATCATCCGTTTACGATTCGCTGCTCATGACCTCCGTCCGCATCTCCATATTTCCTACGATGAAAAGTTTAAGACCGTGGGCGACACCTCGGCAGTTGACTTGCTCAAGACATTAAACCCATTCATCCCAGAAGGTCAGTATCTAGTCTGGAATCAGGCTAGGCCACTGTATTCATAGTTGACAAATGTGCGAACCTGCAGAGGCATTTTCCACCCTTCCTGATTACGAAAACGCCGTCCAAGAAGACAAAGATGCGAAGGACTTTGTACCGCCAGGAAAGCTTGTCCATAACTATGTCACTCGTGGACGAACGTACGAGATCTGGGCAGGGTCTCTCGCTGATCCTAAGGTGCGGCGGCTGTTGGACCGGGCTCAGGTCTTCGTGTCTCTATTCATCGAGGCTGGAACACCCCTAGAAACGGAGGATCCCGAATGGACACTCGAGCGCTGGACGGTCTACTTCGTGTATGAGAATCTTTTCTTGTCCGAGAAGACATTTCTGAGTATGGCTGACAACAACTCGATCGCAGGTACGAGAAAGTGAAGCCTCCTACCTCCAATGCTTCACAATATTCCATCGTCGGATATGCGACAACCTATCGCTGGTGGTTTTACCAGAGGGATTCCCCAGAGAAAGCCTCGGTCACGAATGACCCATTTCCAGGTCCCGAGATTCGACCTGCACAGCTACCAGCCCGACTGCGGATTGCCCAATTCCTGATCCTCCCTCCACATCAAGGCTCGGGACATGGTACCCATCTGTATACGACCATCCATACCGCTTGCTTCAATGATCCGACGATTGTCGAGTTGACGGTTGAAGACCCCAATGAAGCATTTGACGCACTTCGCGATACCGCAGATTTCCACATCCTGCGCCCAGAATTCCTTAAACACAACGTGAATATCAATCCCGACCCCTATGCAGCACACCCTAAGACACAGCGCCCTCGTCGTGTCCCAACATCTGCCCTTATCCCCACAAAGCTTCTACACGATATCCGTTCCACTTATAAAATCGCCTCAACACAGTTTGCTCATGTCTTGGAAATGTTTCTCCTGGGCGAGATTCCCACCAAGAATCGCCATGCTGGTGGCGCAAATATGTCACGTCTATTGATAAAGAAACATAATGCTGCGGATCCGAATGAGCGGCGGTACTACTGGTGGCGCATGCTAGTTAAGCAGCGTCTCTTCAAGCGCTCTCGTGATATTCTCATCCAGTTAGAGATGAGCGACCGCATCGAGAAACTTGAGGAGACAGTGACCAACGTGGAGGAAGGATACGAAGCATTAATCAAGGTCTTCACTGCCAGAGAGGAGGCTCTAAAGGCTAAGCAAGAGGAATCTGGTGAATCGCCTGAAACTGCAGCTTCAGAAGACTCAGCTACGAGTTCCGGTGATACTTCCGCCAGGGATCAGCGCTCTAAGAGAAAATTCACAGTAGAAGATGAGGATGAGGAGGAAGAGGGTGAACCGGAAGCTTCCAAGCGTCCGAAGGTGTAAATTATGAACTACTTTCCCTATTCGGGTTTCCAGGGTTGGCGCATCTGGCTTAAATTGTCCAAAGGAAACTTCGACAAATGTAATATCAGCGCTCACGAGCTGTCAAATTCATGCTATCTTTTGTACATTGTTTCCACTAATGAATGGCGTCATGCATGGTAGCTGGGTCAGTGACTATAGCTTCCAGTATGTCTACAGTCATATATGAAGTAGCATCCAGGCTCATCAGACTTCTCATTCTTAGCGATATAACCACCGAGAGACCAGTTGTCGATGGCTATCGTATTCGATGTTTTGCTTCTTAGGTCGAGATGTCCGACACCCTTGGGCATATATATACTACCAATATCTAAAGTTCAAGGAGCAGGTAAACGATTTATAGCCGTTCAGCTAGCGTAAATAAGGAGTGAAGCCGATGTCATCTTGGGCATCAAGGCCGCCGACGTGGACTGTCAGAACTTGACGTATTGGCTCAACTGACGAGTCTCCAGAAGAAATACAAGCACTTTGCCAATTAGCAGCTAGTACTCCATCACTATTGTCGGGATGTGACGGAATTAACCCGGATCAGTAGTTATGGCTATAATTCCAGACCCGAGTCAGCTCATTTCCATTCAGAAATAAACCCATCCCATCAAAAGCTTGATTCGCTACATAGACGCCCAGCTCAAACGGCTAGGGCTTGACTACGCAGTAGTATTTATGTACTAGTTGGCGGATCTCGGACTTGCTTTTCTCCGGATCTCCAGGTTGCGATCACCGCCGCCGCTGGAAGCTCGTGCGGAGCTTCTTGGTTATTGAATTCAACAAACCGAGGGCCTGCTCTTCCCTCAAAAACGCCTTGCTTCATACTCTGTCGCTATTATTCGGTGTCGCTTTATTAGTGGATACCTGATTCCGCTAAGAACAACTGTATCTTAGCCTTCGCCCGCTTCACTTTCGGATATCAGCCAACCTTTAATATTGCCCACACTGATCAATTTGCGAAATGGTATTTACCTGCCATGCTCAGCCTGACCAGTTTGTTCTTCGGATTTGCGATTGCTGACGACGTACTACCCATAGTTACCCCTAGGACTGCTCACGGCCGCCCAGGGCCATCCAATGCTCGTGGAACTTAAGAACGGCGAAACACTGAACGGACATCTTGCCAATTGCGATAACTGGATGAACTTAATACTCAAAGAGGTTGTCCAGACTAGTCCAGAGGGTGATCGGTTCTTTAGGCTGCCGGAAGTCTATATCAGAGGAAACAATGTAGGTTGTCCAAGGCGCAAGTGGTTTTGGCGAGTTCTAATGTGTGTTAGATCAAATATCTACGGATCCCCGAAGAGATTATAGAGATGGTCAAGGAACAACAGCAAAACCAGCCTTCGAACCGCAATCGTGGTGGACACTCTCACCGGGGCGACAGAGGTGATCGGGGTGGTCGTGGTGGACGTGGTCGTGGCCGCGGCCGCGGCCGAGGTGGCAGCTAAAGATATGTCTAGAACGTGATAACAAGTGATGCGAGAGAAAGATAGATACCCCGAGGAGATGATGTAGGTAATTCATGAGGTCCGTTGGGCGGGTTAGTCAAGCATGATCCTGGCGTATCTGGCTCTGTTTTTTTTCAATGGGAAATGTGCCATATGAACCACTTTTTTATTTCCTACCGGATAGCTTCTCTATATAGAATCCAACCAATGAATACTTGGAAAGCCATCCTACTGATCTGGGTTGCGCAGCTATACTGGGCCCCCTTGGTCCATTATCGCATTCAGTCATGGTGATCTATATCACGTGATGATATGGACCTTTTTGACAAGGGAATTTAGATGGGAAGGCCGACGTTTCGGGTTACCCAGAGGGTCGACATGCCACGGCAGACACTTATTGTAGATGGACTTTGGTATTGCCTCTGTCCATCATTCAGCCTCAACGCCTTCAAGCGCCCCGGAATCCCTCTCATAAGGTGTAAACGAGCACCTAAACCCGGTCAATATGCGGCTTTCTTAGCGGGCCCTGTATCAACATCGCGGAAATGTCTGAGCAGTGCTTCTCTTCAAAAGGTTGGTGGAATTGATCCGCCAAAAGAAGATGGGTCTTTGGGAGATGGATATAACGAATCAGTGAACCAGCACCCAACCCCTGATCAATTGGATGTGAACCACAAGCTTGGGCAAGATGCTGGCACATCGCTGAAAGAGGAGATCTCTGGCGCGGAGAATACCCGCAAGCGTCCACCTGGAGTTCCCAAAACGCTTGAACATAAACCGACATCATTTTTGGAGCAAAAGCTTCAAGAGCTCACGACCTCAGCCCCAAGGGTCCTAAGCACGAGCCAGATACTGCGCATTCTGATCAGAGATCGTCATGTACGCCCCGAGGTACGACACTATAGGGCACTATTACGCGCCAATTCGGATGCAGAGCGTGGATCGCCAGAAGTAGTTCGAAAGTTACTAGCAGAGATGGAGGCGAGTGGATTTACGCTGGATTCTGGAACGCTGCACACGGCATTACAGGTACGGCCGCAGCCTACCGTGGTTTTCTTCCCTACACTTTGCGGGATCTTTTGGCTGATAATACTTCTCATTAATAGGCCATCGCAGTTCATCCGGACTATCTACTACGCCAGGAAATAGTGCGTACCCTTCGAGACCGATGGCTTCCGTTGAGCCCGGATGGTTGGCATTATGTGGTAGCTGGCCTTGTGCGAGAACATCAATTCGAGTTGGCCCTGGATCATATTGCGCACATGGAGAGAAAGGACATGCCGGTTGAGGGTTGGTTGCACAGCATGCTCGTCTACTATCTCTGCGAATTTGAAGAGTTTGACGAGGTGGTGCGATTGATGCGTTCACGGGTTGATCAGGGGTATGACATGACGACAGACCTGTGGCTTTACGTACTAGATGTGGCGAGTGCCGCCGTTCACCATGAGACCACACGCTTCGTGTGGGATCAAATGGTTGAACTGAGGTATCTTTATCCATCATACGGAGTCTGCAGTAATGTATTGACAGTGGCGTCCCGTACCGGGGATACTGAGCTTGCTGCGTCGGTCGCTCGCTTTCTGACCGAAGCCGACGTACCCCTTAGTTTAGAGGACTATGAAAAGATCACCGAGGCCCACGTGATCTCTGGAAACCTTTACGCTGGGTTTGAAGTGCTTTGTGAAATGCATAAAGCAAAGATTGCGTTGGAGTCAAGCTCAACTGCCGCCATTCTAACCTACATGATACAATCAAGAACCAATCCACGAGAGGCGTGGTCTCTGCTGAAGAAACTCAAAGCTTTGAAATATGAAATTCCCCTTCGATGCGCTCTAGTAGTGCTCGAGATGTGCGAGCACGAAGCCATTAATGATCCTTTCGTGGTGGACGATGGGCTTGCGCTTTACAAGCAACTCTATGCGTTGTGCTCGGAGAAGGCGGATGTCTCAGTTTACAACTCGCTTATTAGCATGTGCCGCCGGGCTAAAAATACCGACGCCGGTATGTTTGTTGTGAAGGAAATGGCCACACTGGGTGTGGTACCGAACGCCACGACATTTGAACATCTCATCATCATGTGTTTAGATGCTGGTAACTTTGAATCGGCATATATGTACTTCCAGGATCTGCTGGCACGAGACGCATCCCCCAGCGAAGAGGCGCGAGCTGAGATCCGGGATCTCTGTACCGGTTCGAGCGACCAGTATGCTGTACAACTGAGGTATCACCCGCAGATCAGGGATGCGTTAGTGGGCAGACAAGCGGATAACTTTGATCCCACACAAGTCCGCGCAGGTCTCATCAAGAAGGTGCCGTCTGATTCACCCCCGGAATACGCCAATCGTTTCAGACAGGGGCCGCGGAAGACCATAACCAAAGAGGAGCGACGGGCTGAAAGCAAAGAGAAACGGAAACAGAAAAGAAGACGACTAGCTATTGCAAGGGCCCGAGAGGAAGAAGGATGGGAAGATTACGTGCCCGGCGGACTAATTCCTGAGGATCAGGTTACGGCCGATGCAAATTCGCCATCCAGTTGAACTGGGTGTCGTTACCTTGTACAATATTTTTTCTGCCATTGTAGTTTAGTGTATATATATTAGCGGTAGTTTTGAGGTACCAAAACCACCCATGATGGATGTGACCGATCTGAGATTTGACGTCAATCACCACCTGACGTTGAAGCAGTCGCAGGGCCAACGTCCACTGAGAGCATTGACAACGACATGATGCAGGAAAAATCAAACGCTGCAAAGTAACAGTACCACATCTCCATGCATGTACCCTCGAGAAGCACACGGGGAATGTTTCTCATCCCATCCAACCGAAAGAGTTTAGACTGAGACCCCCAATGCAACACCAAGCCAACCCTCAAACCACCGTCGGGTTTATTTTATCTCGGAGCCAAGAGTCTGATGTTTGGGGTCCAAGTTAGTCGGTCCCACTGGGACAAGTCCAGGGTTGAACTATGGTTCGAACGGTTCCAGTTCCGTTCCATGCGTTCCGTGATTTGCTATCTCCGTACAATACGGATACGATGAAATTCATCGGTGGTTCTATAAATAATTGACAATTACTACAGCACGGAGGTATCGATATTGCGATCGTCCACCGAAAGATGGCTGACACACTGCCTCAATGCTTGTATCACGGGGGACAGCCATATACAGATTTACTATAGGGCTGGGGCACAAGATCGATACACAGTATAGTATTACGGGTATATTGATATTTAATATCTAGCCAGCCACGCGGTACCTGCCATCTCACCCCTAGCTTGAACGCGGTTACACTCATGACGAAGGGATGATGCCGATGCCGCTACGAACATCCTCGACTTTGCCTCTCATGAGATGGAGGTTTCAGGTTTCTCCGTCCGGAGGAGTCCGGCAAAATCTTTGCACTGAATTTAGTGATCGACAGGATGCTAGTTTGGTGGTTCACTTTGGTCGAAGTGCTCCACAGCCAGTCGGGGGTCGAATGGCTCCTGCGCCCGACCTCCATTCATTCAATGGTACTACTATAAAGCACGGGGACCCTCGGATATGGTAGATGGCTTTTGACCCTGCATTCACGACCTGAACATTTACTTTCCCCTACAATCAGTTGTTTAATCTCTATATAAACACATCTGTCGCCCTTTTGATCTCTACCTCCAAAAGTCTATTTGCAACCCTCATACTATATATCCTCTTCACTCGCAACCAACTTACCTACTGTACATCCACCATGCAGCTCTCTTCGGTCTTCACGGTCGCCCTTTCTGCTCTCAACCTTGCCTCTGCTTTACCTCTCCATCGCCTCGACACCAGTCCAGCTCTGTCCTGGCACGTCTCCAACTTCAACACTGGCTGCTCCCCAGGCGGCTGCGTGTATAACTTCAATATTACTGGCGTCGCAAGCCAGAACACTCCCGGATTCCAAACCCATTGCTCGGGTACAAATGTCCAAGATGATTACGCCTTCTGTGATGACAAGCTCGTGAAGGCGAAGGTGGTGTCTCAACTATACCCCGTGTGGACGGTCCATGTACAACACGCTTGGTTCCAAGGCGAGGCCGAGTTCTATGCTCTTGGCCATGCCAACGTCACATCTACTCAAAAGAACTTCACTATCCCTGTGACTGAGGTCTATGGAGTCGCATGAATCCGGAATTCATGGGGGGGGTCAGTCCTGACTGGGCTGTGAGAAGACTCGAAAAAGGGGGGGACGATCATCATGCCGATCCGCTATGGTTGACAGGATTCGCGACCACGAGAATGACAGGACTGAAAACGTCCACAATGAAAATGCTACACCAACAAGATAAGAAGGAAAAAGGAACAAAGAGAAGGAGCCCCTGGGGTGAAAGCGACATGAAACTTCTTTGTATCATACATATGACTCGGAGGACATATGAGAGGATTTTATTATAATGTTAATGTCTGGTCTTTAATGGCGGTCACTCATTTATGACATGGTCTATGATGAATAGTTAATTGACACTCGTTTTGCACGCAAAAGCATACCAGACCCGATGGCGAGTCAGCTGGAGGGTTATCTGATTAAGATAAAGATTAAGGCTTGTTTACTTCCCTGGAATTCGGTGGCTTCCCGTGGCAGTGACATCATATCCCGTCTACAAGTAAATCGCCTCTCATGCTTCTAAAGGACTGCAGCGGTCATCATTCCAACTGCCCTTGATATTCCAACGTTCCGCAAGGGTAGGAAAGTCGAAATAATTCTCTAATTATCTGTACCTATTAGGTCCAGTGTTTCCCCCAGAGAACGCCTCGAAGCTTATCGGCAGTAGTTTGGAGTCTTGGCACATTCCATCGAGGCGGGTCATTGCGAATGGTCACGAACTGATCGGTCAACAATTACCTCCACACCTTTTTCGGGTCCTGCAGTTTAGCGTGAGGAACTACATTCACTGAGACAGGCCCATAGACCTTGCAGACGCGCCTGCATACTCAAAACCAATGGTATGATCACCTCGCCAGGACAAAGCTCCCCGTGCCCACTGCCGAGACTGACCTTTGGCGCTTGGCTTCTTGTCCAACGCAGGCCTCGATCCTACGACAAATCGTCGCTGGTCCTAGATTACAGCACCCAGAAGCAGGTCTAGATCTATGCTATGTCACCGACAATCGTGAGTTTTCTATAGTCTTCCCGATAGCACGCTATTCGCTGTGGCTAACGCTTTCTCCTTTTCTTCGCTCCCATGCAGTGATTGCAACGTCTGGCCCGTCCCCTAGCTACCCGAAACGCGCCTACAGAAACCCGCTCGATGATCTAGTGAAATACCTTGACTCCAAACATGGCGAGGACTGGTGTGTCTTTGAGTTCCGGGCTGAGGGGACAGGGTACCCCGATAAGGCTGTCTATGGACGGATACATCACTACCCATTCCCGGATCACCATCCCCCGCCATTTGCGCTTATTCCCTCACTCATGGGCTCTATGTATAACTGGCTCCATGGCAAGGATTCTCAGGCGGAGGCACAGGAGGAACGGAAGAGAGTTGCGGTGGTCCACTGCAAGGCTGGTAAGGGACGGAGTGGAACGGTCGCGTGTAGCTATTTGATGGCACATGAAGGATGGAAGATGGAGGATGCTTTGCAACGGTTTACCGAACGGAGAATGCGGTCTGGGTTCGGCCCTGGGGTGAGCATCCCGAGCCAGCTGCGCTGGGTCGGGTATGTTGATCGCTGGGTGAACCAAATGGGCAAGACGTACATCGAACGACCGGTGGAGATTCTCGAGCTGCACGTGTGGGGTCTGCGGGATGGTGTCAAAGTTGCAGTGGAAGGCTTCGTCGATGAAGGCAAGAAGATCCAAAACTTTCACCTATTCAAACGCAGTGAACGCATCGTTGTGGACGATGGAAGGGCGAAGACAAATTCCTCACAGAAGACGGACAAAAAGAAAGTCAACGGCCAAAAGAATGGTATCAAAAAGGCATTCTCATCTGTAGCAGATTCATCGAGTTCATCCAGCTCGGACTCATCCGATGAGGACTCAACTACCCAGAAGGGCACGTCGGCCGTCCTCTTCCGGCCGAGCAAGCCGCTCATCCTACCAACCTCCGATATAAATATTGATTTTGAACGAAGAAGCAAAGCTTACAAAGATTGGGCAATGGTGACCTCCATCGCACATGTGTGGTTCAACGCTTACTTCGAAGGCGGCGACAAGCAAGATTCAGGCGTCTTCGAAGCAGAGTGGGACACGCTAGATGGGATCAAAGGCACCTCCAGAAAAGGAGTTAGGGCTCTCGACCGGCTCAAAGTAGTATGGAGATACCCACCTTCGGAACCCGAAACAAAGAACTCGGAGACGGCGCCCACGCCGGGCCAAATCATCACCGAGCCCAAACCCGGTGAACCCATGCTCGAAAGCCATGCTGCTGACTGGCGAGGCCAAGACCCGGGGGAGCAAAAAGCTGCACGAGATCAGGAGAATATTCCGACGCGGGCTCCCGATGTCCCAGAGCACCCAAAAGAAAGCAAGGAGGATGCAAACCCGATCCTCGCAGGCCTCAGCACTGCCACCAGCAATGCTGCCGCCGTCGCTACAACTTCGGTGCAGATGCTAAGCAAGGAGCTAGGACTGAGAAGGCAGACGGACGAGAGCAAAGACGTCAGTCTCGCCGAAAGTGAAGACAATGAGTCGGTGCTAGGTCACCGGAAGCAGGAAGGCGATGAAGAGAAAAGACAAGCCCTGAACAGCGCAGAAAGTGAAGACTTCCAAGGCGTACAATCTTACTTTGGAAATGGTGATAAAGACGACTCTACAAGCTCGCCGAAGACTACTAGAGCTTCGTGATATACCCGTCCTTTGGCATGTAGACAGCATGTGATCTGGATGATATACGAATCTCCTTCTACTCTTTTGTTCTTTTCCCTCTTTTGTTTTGTTGAATCTGGTTGTAACTGGTTTCATGGCAAGTGCCTTGGGAGATATTTATTTCGGGCCATATGCTCGTGTACATACAACATACCCATACAAAAATCGTTATTATGATTAATACTAGAAGGCGCAAAGTTGTGACAAATTCCACAAGAATTAGATATATACACAACCATTATTCTAACGCTACTTTAATTGGAAGTAAAGGTCCGGTTAAGGACATGATTACCTAGCGCTCAGAGATCTCAAAGAGGCACAAACCCCTCCATACGTCGCCGGGCCTCTTCCTCCTCCCGTCGTAGTCGGTCAGACTTCTTGCGCTCATAAACGGCCCGGACGACGCGCTTGACTTGTTCCTCGCCTTGAGAGAAGTTTGCTTTGGCAAGTCCAACGACGGAGTCGATTTGCTCAGGGCTGTACACAAAATTCCAGGTGGAGAGGAAATCGTCAACGTCCGGATCAATGGAGCCAGGATGCGGTGTCAGCGGTTTCGCTGGGTCGGTAACCTTCGTGGAGGACTTTGTCTCCCTCTGTTGCGCGGGGGCTGGGGACTTTTTCAGCGACGAGCTGGGAGGCAGTTCCGGGGCGTCTGGGTTCGGGATGAGAGGGAAATACACGACCGCAATACCTGCATCAGGGCGCATGAGGTGGAAATCAGACTCTTCGTGATCCTTATTCCTAGGTTGGAAAAGACGCTTTGATGGCGGTGGTTCTTCATCGGAGACTCTCTCTTGTGTGGTGCCGACCCAAACATTGCAGTAATCTAGATCGGTCTCTCCGTTATTAGGGTTCTGTCTCGGGTCCGTAGATGGGGTTTGTCCATTGCTCGTAGTGTTTCTGTCGTTGTCTTGAGCTTCCCTGATCTTTGAGTTGAGTTCTGCTTCGGAAATGTTTTGTGCTTCTCGGAGTTTTTCCTCTGCTTCCTTCAGCTTGGTATCCGCTTTTGGCCAGCCGGCACCTAATGGCCAGCCCTTGACGCCTCGTTGTCGTGCGTACCCGTCGACAACTGAAAGCCAGTTCTCTTGTTTTATGTCGGCTGAAGCGTCGAATGCAAGGATGATATCTACGTCTCTGCCGGGACGTAGTAGTGGATATATGGGTAGGTTGTTGCTCATTCCCGCATCCATTAGCCGCAGATGCGAGCTTCGGAAGATTGACTCAGGACAAGAAGGTGGCAAGACATCCTTCATACCTAGCACATAGTTCGGTATAGTGGCAGGGTCGATGGGATGAACTCGGACCAGATCTTTATTTTTCCCTTGGATTAAAGAGTCTATGCCTGAAAATCCAGCAATGCCTCGTACCAGTGGTCGTATCTCCTTGTAGTAATGAGATAAGGTCGCACAGAAAGCGCTCCCCCAAACTCCCATGAGGCCTGGAACACGTAGTTCAGGGATCGGGTACTGTCCCTCAGGAATAGAATTGACTCCTCCATTAAAATGCCTTCCCAAAGCCCATGTGGGTATGCCCGCCCCGAGCTCCTCGCAGAAGAATTCATAAGGTGTGAACTCAAACCACTGGAACCACGATTCATCCCGAGCCTCCTTTATCAATGTCTCAGGTGTCGGCTGGTTGTGGGTATGGCCTTCTTCAAGGCTCTCAAGGACTGGGATCTCGTGTCGAACGGCAGTGTAGATAGGAAGTGGGTGAAGCCCATCAGCGAGGTTGTATCTCTGATTGGATAATTTCAGGTCTCGATCTGAGACTCCAAGCTCTCCTTTGGGTACCAGCAATCTCGCAGCTAACAACATCCCATATATATCTACCAGTCCGAAATCTGCTCCAGGGTCGCCTTTTAACTTCTCAACTAACCCGCTAAGAAGATATTTATTAGTAGGGGCAGTTGTCAATGCATCGAGAGCCTTCGGCGGGAAAGCTATATGTACGCCCAGCCTATGCTTGAGATGGTCCATGAGTTTCTGGAAATTGCGCCCCGTAATAGATGAGTGATACAGTGTCTGTAGCCAGCAACTGCCACTGACGCCAGCAGTATACGTCACACAGTCCCACAAGCCGGCTTCTTGTGTGGCCAGGTATGACCCAGTCCCAGCGACAAGCGCTCGCAGCCCACCTCCTGAACCGCACATAGCAATGATAGGGACGTCGTCTGGGTGGATATCCTCTGCAGGGATTCCCAAGTACGATGAAAGTGCTTTCACCCCATGCTCCCGCCTCTTCTGCCTGAACTCCAGTTCCTCACGGCATAGATCGCTTCCCACGCGGACTCTTGCATCTTGTAATATTTCCGGATTGATATCCGGGTCGTGAGCCTCCTTCCAGATATCATCCGCAAGGGAGCCGGGGGCCATTGAAAGCTCACGCTGGAGCTTTTGCACTGTCGCTGGAAGCAATCGGGTCCAGTCTGGAATGATATAGTTCTTAAGATTGTCTATTTCGATCCAATCGGTTGAGCCCACCGTCTGCTTTACCCCATCGAACTTATGTAGGATATTAGTCCATATTGAGTTCGGGTCGCCATGATCGGAGCCGTGTTCGGAACTGTGTTCGGAGCTCCAGTCCCAGGTGCTCTTTTGCGGGCTAGCAGATGATGACTTTGCGGACCGGTCGTCTACATGATAGGTCGTAGAGGTGGAAAACCGAGCCGTTTGATCGGTCTGTAGTATTGGGTGTTTGTAGTAACGGGTCTGACCACTAGTGGTGTATAGTGCCCCACTGCCCAAAGCTATCAGGACAGCTGGAGGGACAGTCCAACGAAGACGCAATGCCTTTGCAGCACCCATGTTGTGACAGGTACCGCGCAGGAGAGGAGAGGTACAGGTACAGGGCAGCATGCAAGCTTTAAAGCCATGGCGAGTGGGCCAGACCACGGCGATCCCTTGCGTTGCACTTCGACTTTACCCGACTTGCAGGAAAGGTGACATCATATCACGTGCATTCCTCGGCGCAATAGACGGACCGGAGACATGCCTCTTTGGGGCTAGCGGTGGTAGCGGAGTGTGAAAAGCAACCTATGAATTGCCGCTGTTGGTCTGGGGAGTAACAAAGCTCATCAACTTAATTAATTATGCTCGCTCCATGAGGCCAGGTGCCTCATCGGCCAGCTGTTCAGTTCCTTGGAATCGCCCTTACTTTAGAATACCACTTTGGCTTCGACCAGAAAGACATGACGTCTTTTGGATAGAAGCGCGCTAGTGAAATTGTCATATTTTCGAGTTTCTTGATTGTTTCATATGATTGTGGGACCTGCCGCTCCAGCACTCCCTGACCATGGTAGCCCCAAGGAACACTGCTTACGCAGAGGAGAGCGCAGAGGTGGAGGTTCTATATGCCAATCTTGAGAAGCTTAAAGTTCTTACCAAGAAAATCCAAGGTTCCCTTGTTCGCCTTGAGACTGGAGGGAACGTCGTGAAACATGCCATTGGGCCCATCTACAGTAATACCCAATCGCTTCAAATCACCAACCATAACATTGATAAGGTCAACGACGCTATTGACCGTCTGCGCCAACCTCTCGACGCAAAGAGTCGGGAGGAAGGCATCATCCGTTCTGGGTAAGTAAATGTTTTGTGTTCTTAAAGTAAACAACCTAGCTGACCCAGTGTCAGGCCGCAAAACGTTGAGTTGTCGCAATATCTTGCAGCAATAAAACGTGTAGAAAAGGCCCTCGTCGACCTAAACTCTACAAACTTGAGATCGAACCAGAAAGCTATTTCTGACTTCAATTCTTTGCTGAGTACCGGGACTGCTCGACTTCAGGACTTGCTACGAAGCAAGCTAAGCGACGACGTCAGTCCTATTGAGCCTTTGCATTATTTAACGAAAGGTGTGTTTCAACATTATGCGTGGATTCCTTCGACCAGTAATACTAATATCTTCATATAGAACTGCCGTTTCCTTCGATTCCGGAAGAAACTGTTACCGAGTTGGGACCTATATGTGCCGCAATCAACTCCGCAGCAATCCACGGCCCACAACATGGCGATGGCGGAAATCCTGCCCTTAAAATATATGCTGCTGTCCGGGCACCGTATATTACCTCAAGCCTGCAAAATCTTGCCATTGCATCGCTGAATACTGTTAAGAGGCGAGCTGATGATGGCCCATACAAACAAGGCACCAATGGAATTGGCATTTATTCGAATGCTTTGGAGAACTTCATATACGCTGAGCACGATATCATCTCAAGAATCTTTACTGGGGATCAGCGGGGGTTGGCTCTACAAGCGACTTGTCAGTCAGCTCTGGCTGAATTTTCGAAGACCCTGCGTGAGCTCAATCAATATATCAAGGCGAATCTCATGACAGACTGCTTTTTAGCCTTTGAGATCATTGAGATTGTTACAGCGTTGTCTTATCGTGTTGATTCAAAAACAGGGGAGCTCAAGAGCATGTTCATTGAGGCTCTTAGGCCTATCCGCGAAACCGCAAAGTCATCCCTCTCAGAATTGCTCGAAGAGACGAAACGAAAAGCTGCATCTATCCAGGTTCTTCCACCAGATGGCGGTTCTGTGCCTCTTGTCAACGAAGTCATGAGTTCTTTGGTCACGTTGACGGCTTATTCCGGACCGCTGGCATCTATTTTAACTTCCTTAGGAGATGGAAACTGGCGCTCTACTTCTAATACGTCGGGTGCTGCTCCTTTAGATGTCAGCCCAGATAGTTCAACACTTCTATCCCACTTCATTCTCGACATGATTGAAGCTCTTATGATTGCCCTGGAGTCGCGGGGCCGCGCATTCCATCGCACGAAAGCTGTCCAGGGCGTCTTCCTCTCGAATGTGTTTTGTAACGTTGACCGCGCTATTCGCTCGAATGCCGAACTAGCACGATACCTCGGCTCTCCCGACAGTATCGCACGGATAGATACCTTTCGCAAGCGCGCCACTTCGACCTATTTGGATTCTTGGAAGGAGACTTCGCAGTATCTGCTTGATGTGCAATACACATCTCGGGGTGCCGGTGCGTCAACTAGGCCAACGTCTGGAGGCATTGTTGATTCGAGCGCCATAGTCAAATCTCTTTCATCCAAAGATAAAGACGCAATTAAGGATAAGTTCAAGTCGTTCAATACAAGTTTCGATGATCTGGTTTCTCGTCACAAGGCTCTGTATATGGAGCGAGAAGTGCGAGGTGTCCTGTCTCGTGAGGTGCAGACTGTCCTGGAGCCCTTGTATGCGCGTTTCTGGGACCGCTACCATGAAATCGATAAAGGAAGAGGCAAGTACGTCAAGTATGATAAGGGGAGCCTTTCTGCGCAGCTAGCAGCTTTGGGATAAGTATTCTTGGGTTAAGTCCACGTCCTGATACTTAGCATTTTGTTGGAGGACGATGTGATGATAGCTTTGAATGTGCAGCGCTGCGTTTCAAAGTGTTGTTAATATGTTTATACGTGATTATATCTAGGATTCCGAGAGAGTTCTACTATTTTTTTAATGCTATAATTCTTGAATTACAGATACAGAGTATCCGCTTATCTCTTTATCCACAAATATTATCAAATATCATGTGATGATAGCCCCTCCGGATTTAACTCATAACGTGACTGATAAGCGGAGCCCCGCTAAGTCTGGCCACCGCAAGCAAAATTTCGGCCGATCACGCACACATCCTACCCCCAAACCTCCTTCTACTTCTCTTCCTGCCTTTCAATTCCTTGTGGAAGTGCTTCAATTTCATTTCTGGCAGGATGTCCTCAAGCAACGATGTTTACCAGACCCCTCTCAACTCGCGTTATGCGAGTAAGTGCCCCGCAATATGCTCCCACATCAGCGGCTTGTACTAATCCCGCGGGGTTTGTAGGCGATGAGATGAAATACCTTTTCTCTCCAAGAAACCGTTTCTCTACCTGGAGAAAGCTGTGGCTGTGGCTTGCTGAGTCTGAGAAAGGTATAATCTTGCATAGTCCAGACGCCAGATGATGCTTCCCCCCTAACCCGTGGTAGAACTCGGCTTGTCTATCTCCGATGAGGCCATTGAGCAGATGAAGGCCCACCTTACCATTCAGGATGAAGAGTTCAAGGTTGCTGCCGAGGAGGAAAAGCGCCGCAGACACGATGTCATGGCTCACGTCCATGCTTACGGTCAGGTCGCACCCGCCGCTGCTGGTATCATTCACTGGGGTGCCACTTCGTGCTACTGCACGGACAATGCGGATCTGATCTTCCTCCGTGACGGTCTCGATATCCTCATTCCCAAGCTTGCTGTCGTTATTGACAAGCTGTCCGCGTTCGCTCAGCAGTACAAGGACTTGCCTTGCCTTGGCTTCACTCACGGCCAGCCTGCTCAGCTTGTTACTGTCGGAAAGAGAGCCTGCCTCTGGATTCAGGACCTGCTCATGGACCTGAGGAACTTGGAGAGGGCTCGTGATGACTTGCGCTTCCGTGGTGTCAAAGGTACCACCGGTACTCAGGCTTCTTTCCTCCAGATCTTCGACGGAGACCACTCCAAGGTAGAACAGCTGGACGAGCTTGTTACCCAGAAGGCCGGCTTCGATTCCGCATTCATCATTTCCAGTCAGACCTACTCCCGGAAGATCGACGTTGATGTTGGCAACGCCCTGGGCTCTTTCGGATCCACCTGCGAGCGCATCGGTATCGACATCCGCCATTTGGCCATGCTTAAGGAGGTTGAGGAGCCTTTCGAAAAGGACCAGATCGGCAGCAGTGCCATGGTTAGTGGATTATACGGTTACAAGAAGATCTCTTTCATCTGACCGAATTATAGGCTTACAAGCGTAACCCCATGCGTTCTGAGCGCCTGTGCTCGCTCGGAAGACACCTCCAGAACCTCCCCAAGAATGCGTTGGACACCTACTCCGCGCAGTGGTTCGAGCGTTCTCTGGTAAGACAATACTCCTTTCTCCGAAGAAGTTCTCACTAACAATCACCAGGACGACAGCGCCATCCGTCGTATCAGCATTCCTGAGCTCTATCTCTCTGCCGATGCTTGTCTCATTCTCCTGAGTAAGTGAAGGCCAAAGACTCTCTCGAGACAATAACTAACTCCTTCAAGACAACGTTACCTCCGGCTTCGTTGTCTACCCTGAAGTTATCAAGCGTCGTGTTAATGACGAGCTCCCCTTCATGGCCACGTAAGTCCCCCAGTGCCCTCTTAAATACAAGATGCCATATGCTAACCATCTCACTAGTGAAAACGTAAGCAATCCATGATCACATATACTAAACACACCAACATACTAATAAACCAATCTAGGTCATCATGGCTTGCGTCAAGAAGGGTCTCTCCCGCCAGGACGCCCACGAGGAGATCCGTAAGTGACACTCATGAACAACACTGCGCCCCCTCATTCCCTCTAACAAATCCCATCACAGGTGTCCTCTCCCACCAGGCGGCAGACAATGTCAAGAAGCACGGAAAGGACAACGACCTGCTCGAGCGCATCCGCCGCACCGCATTCTTCAACCCCATCCTGGGCGAACTCGACTCCCTCCTCAACCCCAGCACCTTCGTCGGCCGTGCCCCCCAGCAAGTCGAGAAGTTCACCTCCACTGAGGTCAAGAAGGCCCTCGAGCCATATGCCTCTGCCCTTGCCAAGGCTGAGACCTCTACGCTCAGCGTTTAAGGTTACAGGCATGCATACATATAAAACATACATACATGGCTTTTCCTCAAAGCACGGGCCAGACTCCAAGGAGGAGAATGATACCTACTAAACAGTGCACCCCCTTACTGTGAAGTATGGAGACAATGTGACCAGCATGAGAGGAGGTTTATTTGTCTCATGCAAACACATGCGAAAAACCCATAGAGTTAACCCACATTGCGCAAAAGTTTTCATTTCTCCAAAGGGAACACCAAATCATGTATATAGTAATCGATGACTGAGACGTTTATTGCACTCTTCTTCTGTTTCATGGCGCATTACCTTCTGTCTAGGTATCTCCAGTACTTGTAATATAATACACCGGGTCAGGCCTTGAGTTCATTTGCGGTTGCACTAAGTGGGATTATGGATCCGTGTGTGTTAAATTAGGGCTATCGAACGGCCATCACCACTACACAAAAGTGCCCAACCCACTGATAGGAAGCAAAGATCCACTCAGTGTGTTACCTCCGAGGTAAAGCATATCACAGTCTATTCACACTTTGACCCCGCCGTCCCACTTTCGAAATGAGGGGTACTCGTAAAACGAAGCAAGGGAAAGTAAAGGAAAAAGGCACGGAAGGAAATGTGAGTTGGTTGTATTACAAATACAAGATATGATGTGTAAGATACAAATTGGTAATATACATGGAGAGAAGGAAAATCAGAAAGGGAAATCGCAGTCGAAACAACCATTGGTGTCTTAATATGATATGCGAGGTTTCAAATATGAAAGTGTGGGTCTGGGTCCTTCTTTCTAGCTTTTTCTCTGTTCGAACTTATTTGAAAATACATGTTGGGAATCAAAAGAGACAGGATACGTAGCGCTGGGAAGGAACAGGCATGCAGAAATCAAGTTGTCGTTAAATGCGTCAATCTCGTGTAAGGAAAAATCTATGCAAACTATGGAAATGGTTTAGCAAGATGACCAGAAGGAGAAAGAGAAGGGTGGAAAAAGCAGGGAAGTGCACCCGTAGAGGGAGTGGTATTGCATAACTCACCACGCCATATATAGGATGGAACCCAGAAATCATGTGTCCTTGACATGTCATCAAGCATGCCGTATCACTATGACACTATGATCCAGTTCCGTTTAGAGCATCGACAACCAGTTGATGACCTAAGAAGAGTAGTCATGTTAAGATAGGCACTTGCTTCAGTGAAAGGAAACTTACCATCATTGCCTGAATCAGTGCCTCCTTCTCACCATAGTGCATGCCATCCCAGCTATATGCTTGTAGCGTTGCATTGTACATCCCCAACGTTTCCATACCTCTGGCTCGTGCCGCCTCAGCTGCATCCAGCGTGTATTGCCAACTACTCGCGTGAATGTTGCTACCAGAATGCTTTTGGTGGCCCGGTGCAGTTGGTCCTATCCAGAGGAAAGGCATATCACGTTTACTAGATTGTGCCAATACTAGCCATTCGTCCATGCTGTTTCCAGCGATCTCGAGTGAATAGGAAGTGGAAAGAGAAAGACTCTGGATCACAGGAACAGGCTTTCCCTGACTATCTGCTCGGTTGATGAGCTGTCGGAATCTCTCATGGGCGCTCTTCGAAGCAGGTGAGCTCGTTGCTGTCACGAAAGAGTGGGCAATAGCTGCAAGGTAGACGGGGTCAGCATTTGGGGCAGACCAAAACCTGGAATGGCCATCAAGGGGGTGTATGCTCACAGTATGAACAGGCATTTGGGCTTGAAAGTATTTTGCCGTCGTTTTGCGTCTCCACCTGCTCGCTAGAGGTAATTCTCAGCGGTAGACAGGAGGCACTGGTGAACTGTGAGCCGCATCTGCATTTCTTAATCTGCTCCTTGGTCAGGCCCGACTCTCTCAGGGCACCAGTTGCTAGGTCCCCTCGAAGAAGGATATTAAACCCGGCGTAGATATCGGCGAGAGATTCATCACCAATGAAAACCAGAGCGCCAAATTTTTGCAGAATTTCACAGATTTCAGCGTTACTGTACCAGCGATAGAAGCAGCCTGAATAGCCAGAGTTAGTCGGATTCCTGACGTCAAGGAAGGACAAGGGGGTATAAGGAAAGAGCTACTGTGGCTGACCGCTGGTTTGTGGCATTAGCAAACCACAATCAGCATTTCGCTCACCTTGGGAGATGTATGCCTCGTCAAACCCATGTCTGCCGCCATTACTCATTGCACTGAGCAGCGAATCTCGAGTTTGGCAGTACGAATGGCTCAGAGACCCCTGTCCCTCCGTTTTAGGGGGTTCGTAGAGAGCCGAAGATGAGATGCCACACTCCTGGTATCCTACATACCGCCCCAGAAGACTGCCAGCAAGGTCTGTCAGTTCGATCCTTTATCGGAGCTCTAACACTTTCAGGATCTCACGGGTATCAAACTCACTCCTGGGAGGTGTCGGTGACGATCACACTGGGCTGGGTAGAGGTGAAGGGGAGAAAGAAAATATCACGGATGAGCCAGACAATATAGAAGACCCCGAGGACCCAGAGGGATGCCATCAACTTATAAGTAGAGGATCGCCAGGTGACTCTCCGGACCAACCTGCGTCCATTGGGGCCTTCGATTGGACCACGCCGCCGTGGCTGGTTACCCTGCTGCATACTTGTAAATTGATATGCAAAAGCCTCGTTCGCCGACGACGAAGCCATTGGTTCACTATGGGATGTACGGCGACGAGACATAGCCGGCATGTTGACATGCACGCGCAGTTCTGGAAGGGGGGAAGAAGGGTCGTGCAGAAGTATGAGTTAGAAAACGATGCAATCTTAGAGATGATGCATCTGTTCAGAAGTAGGGCTTCTTTAGTGGCAAAAATTTAGAAATACACAAGGGAAGTGAAAAGGAAAGGAACCGAGGCGAAGGGAGTTGGGGCCAAAGCAGAGGAGGGGTGTAAATCGTTGTCGTGAATCGTTAGACGTGAGAGGAAGACGCTGGGGGAGGGGCACTTGGTGGAAAGTATTCAATAAGGAAGTCGTGCGGTTCAGTCACTGTCCTCTGGTATTTCCCAATTGGGAACTTTCGTCTTCAAATCGTCCTTTTTTTCACTTCTCTGTTTATTTCAACCTCCTTTCCACTTCCTTCTCCCAGATCTGCGACTCTAAGTAGAAAGTTTTGGTCCTTGTTCTTGACTGTAAGCAGGTCCCCCCTATTTAATCCTCACGTTTTCAATGACCCTAGGAGATTAACGAAGCTGAACCGTTGATTATAATCCCCCAGCCACGCCACGATAATACGGAACGATACACAAATCCACACAGTTAAAAGGAACGGAGAAAAAAAAAAAAGACTAACAGAAAAACAAAAAAAAGAAAGGGTGAAAAAAACGGCGAGAGGGGCCGTGGTTCAGGAAGAGAGCCAGTGACGGGTAGAAAAATGGCATACAGCCAGCATGAGGGCGAAAAAGGTAATCTCATGGAGTGTTGCGGATCCCTTATTTTTTTTTTTTTCTTGCCTCATCTCTCTGTCAAATATATTTTTTTATTTTATTTATTTTATTTTTTATTTTTTTAGTATTATTACTTCCAAACTATCGGTTGGCCCTTAAATTATTACATTAGTGATTACACTCCAACCGAGAAAATTAAACGCAACCCAATTTAAAATCTTAAACTACGGAGTAGAGAACAAAATGGGTAAAATAAAGAAGAGTAAAAAATTGGTGGGAAAGAAAAATACCCAGGGAAAGAAAAGAACACGAATACAAACCCCCAGTTTTTCAATGGGGATTGCCAGCAACGTTTGCATCATCATTGATTCATTCATTCATTCACCGTTTTTCGATGACAATCCACAAGGCGAGACACAACTTAATCGGTACTAATACAAAGAAAGGAAAAAGAAAACATTCAAATTCAGAAGTACAAGTTAACTTTGATCAACCAATTCTTTTTTTTAAAAAAAAATTTTTAGTGGGCCATTGATATAACAAAGGTGGTATAATGACCTATATCTCAATAGATTTGTAAACTTTTCCTTTTTTTTTTTTGTTTTTGGGTTTAACCGGTACAATCCAGACAACTCATTCATTTCCGAACCACATGTTAACGACAACACTACTAGTAACAGCGAACCTTCCCTAAGTACCTCGTTCCGATTCTGGCAAATGGGCAGTGCTGCCCTAAGCGGGTTGCCGGCGGTGATCGTCGTGGTGCGACAAACTCCACCAAAGAATCGTGCCCTCGAGCGTGTTCTTGACAGGCGCCCACTAAGGCCAACTAGGGCTTAGCAGCTTGCGTTACCAGCTGTTCTCCACAGCTTCAAATTACAGTTCCTCCGTCCTGTGTGCTTGACTGCGGATTCTTCCTATTGGCCGGCCAGCTTGCATCTCTCCTTAAGACTCCATTTGGGGAAGAACACCGCAACTGATCTGACAGGTCGGAATTACAGACTCTGACGCTGTCTTTGCGCAATCCCCCCGTCGCGTGGAAAACCATTCGCTAAACCCCTGATTCAAAGTTGCCGCATCGAAGAAAGAATGGAAGCCATCTAGATCGTGGAAGCGGTGTGGAATATGATCTGCTCACCATGATGCTATCGTCGGTTGATATCTCACAAAAAGGGGAGACAAGGCTACGAATAAGAGAACTCCAAGTCTCCATTCAATTTCATCAATGATGACATTGCGATCTATACCATCAGTATGGCAATCGCCATGGAGTTCTCACCCCTCGGACCTTCTACTATTATTACTACATCCAAAGTACGGAATATATTCGTAGCTCTTAATACTACCGCCTTCGTCAAATGAAGAATGTCAACGTAATTCCGTGTAATGTACTCCGTGGTGTAGTCTCTTACAGAGCAACGCTTCCAATATACTACTGACACACTACCCTTCCTTCAACTGAGGCCTGTCACTTCCAAATATAGTAATATCTTTTTTACAGGCTAATCACTCCATGGCAAGAAGTATGAGGCTCCGTTTTGGTAAGGTGTCGTGGAAGATATGAGAAATTCAATTACGTAGAGAGAAACAATGTTCAGTCCAAGTTCACTCTTCTTTTTTGTTAGAGCAGAAATATCTAAGTGAAACAGAGTTCTAGTTCCATTATATTGTGACAAGCACCAGGCATATAATACAAAGAGAGGTGGTTGAAGAGATGCGCCAGAGATCGGTATCTGGATCGGCTTCCGAGAAGGATAAAAAAAATAAAAATAAAAATACAAATAAAAATAAAAACTAAAACAAAAAAAAAAAAATCCCCAGCCTTAGTATTAATAAACTAGGATGCTATATAATAGTAGGTTCTTTTACAATAGACCAGGTGTTTGGGCGGCGTTGGGCTTCTAGAACCAGTTAGGCTACCTATACAAAAAAGGGAATTGAACCATCTTGTATCTGTCAAGACCCCAAGAGGACCGACGACGATCGGTTAGGTTTGATGTCACTCCTCCTCATCCTCATTAAGATTAGGTTTATTGGGTTTAATCTCACAGCTGTTGTGTCACGGGACATGCAGGTGACAAAGGGTCAACACTCCGTCGCTGACAATACTAGTAGTACGATCTACGGACTCTCCCGCGAACGACAGATTCGTCAATGCTATTCTGTCGCTCTTTGAATGTAACGGGGTTAAGGTTCGGTTTTTCTTGGCTTGTCATACCATTAACAAAAACGAATATAAGCTAAAAGGACAATGTGTTTCATGCTGAGAGAAAGGACAATCCGATCTGAGGAACTATCGTCGCCCCTTCCCGGATTTTGAAAGTAAATCCCAAAGGACAACACATTCGACTACCGGAACACACAATGCAACTAAAGAACATGGGGAGACTCAATCAAGGCATCTGTCGTTCGGTTTGGGCATAATCCAAGAGCTTGATATGGTCTGGGATTGGACCGTGGGGGAACCGCGGATGGAGGAACCCTACCGCGGGTGGGAGAAACCTAAAAGCCTTCGTCCTTCAGCCTGACGAAGACTTGTCAGAACTAGAGGGGATTCGATTATATGGTGCTTTTTCGTGTCTCCATTGGAAGATCCAGACCTATCGGAGCATCCGTGGGGAGAAGTCGAATGATTTTCGGGCGAAGGGGAAAAACCCGGACCAATTTTCACATTCTCATCGGCAATTCCAGTTGGACGATAAGCATCACGGAGTCCGATCTGGGGTTGATCCCGCTTCAAAACACCACCATTGTTCCGCCACTTTGTTTCCTGTCTACTTGCTGCAACACCCAAAGCAAAGGAAAATATCCATTGTCTTTGGTAGCAGAAAGGACCATTGTTAAAAGGTGAATCAGGTTGTGACTGACGGTTGGTTTGGTTGATTGCCTGATCGGATGATATTCGTTGTTCCTCGGCCAAGCACGGAATCCCCCCCACACGTGACTCCCCGGGAAAGAGAGTCTCCGCAACGACCACAAGAGTCATTCACCAAGCTCCTCCACTTTCTTCGCGTGCGGCCCTTTGCATCGACCTTTCTAGTATATATCTGGGGAAATCGAAGTTCATCCCACATGGGTTACTGAATATTTTCGCTCTAGATATCAGGTTTTGCACCTTTTGTCTTGCTCATTCGCTATTGACCCCCTCATCTCCTACTCCACCGGTCCCGAGTCATCTGCACTCCGCCATCCGTTAGCGGAGGAGTCTACCTCGGTAGTAATCATCCCGACTTTAAACGCCTCCTATCTTCGCAGCTACAAGCGCCCAGTATTGTCAGCTATACACTATACCACGCAGTGATCTGCTCTCTGCTACGTTATTCAGGGATTATAGAAGTGACTCTCTCGGGCCTTCTGGCCTGATTACCTACAGACACCATGTGGAAGCCGTCGGAGAGGCTGATGGAGACCATCAGACATTATGCCAGCTTCCCCGCCACTGGTGTCTCCCTTCGGCAGATGGTCCAATTTGGAGACAGACCTTCGACTGGTATGTCCATCTTTTACCCTTTGAAACCTATTGATGTCATAAGTCATGACCCGTGGACTTTTGTGCTGATCGCGTGACCTCTGTGTTAAAGTAGGGACTCTGTTTCGCGCCTCTCAATTCCTCTCCGAGGAACTCCCAATTCGACTTGCTCACCGTGTCCAGGACCTGGGGGAACTCCCTGATGGACTCAGCGAAATGCCCTCCATCAAGAAGGTCCAGGACTGGTATGCGCAATCATTCGAGGTATGACTCACCGCCCGCTCCATTCCGTAGCCCCCAATGCCCTGAACCCAAGCAAACCTCTGCCGGTATTCTTCATATCTAACATGAAATGAAGGAAATCATCAACCTGCCTCGGCCGACTCTTACCCAGGAAGTGAAATCCCGGCTGCTACGGCCAGGGAGAATTAATGGCGGTGCTTCGAAGATCCTCTCGGAGACCACCCAGAACCCTAGTATCAAGGAAGGGCAATATCGGTCCTCTCCCTCCTCGGCATTGAATCATAATGGAAATGGAAAAGCTGCTGCCGCCGCGGCTCGAAGATATTTTGTACCTTCCGACGACCAAGGCAATTGGCCCCCGGAGTTGAATGACTACAACGAACGCTTCGCAAAGACTCTCGAGCAAATTAAACGGCGACACGACAGCGTTGTAACCACGGTGGCTCAGGGTATCCTGGAATGGAAGCGTAAACGTCAAAGACTACAGATCGACTCGACCGTGCAGTCCTTCCTCGATCGATTTTATATGTCTCGGATAGGTATACGTATGTTAATTGGCCAGCATATCGCTTTGACAGAACAAACGCACGTCCGCCATCCAAACTACGTTGGTATTATCTGTACGAAGACAAATGTTCGTGAAGTCGCCCTCGAAGCCATTGATAACGCCCGATTCGTGTGTGAAGATTACTATGGTCTTTTTGAAGCTCCGAAAGTCCAGCTTGTCTGCAAAGATGACCTGAACTTCATGTACGTCCCCGGCCACCTGTCTCATATGCTGTTCGAAACCCTGAAGAACTCCCTGCGTGCAGTGGTGGAGACCCATGGGGCAGACAAGGAAGCTTTCCCAGTCACCAAAGTCATAATTGCCGAAGGAAAAGAAGATATCACTATCAAGGTATCCGATGAGGGTGGTGGAATACCCCGTTCTGCTATCCCCTTGGTTTGGACGTACATGTACACTACGGTTGAGCAAACACCCAATTTGGATCCCGATTTTGACAAAAGCGACTTCAAAGCCCCTATGGCCGGCTTCGGGTATGGATTGCCTATCAGTCGTTTGTACGCTCGGTACTTTGGTGGGGACTTGAAATTAATCAGCATGGAAGGGTAAGTCTTTTTTCGTTCCTATTTTTATCCAGCTAGATCTAACTAGTTTAGATATGGTACGGATGTCTATCTTCATCTAAATCGACTATCCTCGAGCTCGGAGCCCCTGCAATGACAATTACCAGTCATGAGGGATGGTCGTGTCCGGTTCTCTACTTCCCATAGACTTCATCCTTTCTATTCAGAACCGGATCCACCACCATCTCAAGGATTGACGCCGATGAACATTCGGGCCGTGCGTGCACGCATGCAAAACAGGGAAGTTTCTACGCGTAAGCAAGTTGGCGATGTTGAGAGTCGTCTAAACGCTGAAAGGCCTGGAAACTAAGCCAACCACTTGCTTGCGAACACTAATGGAAGTGCTAATGCTCCCATCGAGGGCACACTTGTGGGCCAATCGCGGCTGACAGCGAGCTTTATTGATTGGGAGCTCTCTGTGAGTTGACCACTTTTGAGTGTTGAAACCATCGCCTTCACTACTCATTGCTTTGTCACACGTGTGTGGATAGACAAAAGCGTATGTTCTCTGTTTTTAGTAAAATTTGGTCAATCTTGCCTGAATGCGGGTACATTTGACGGCCACGACCGACCCTCTGAGAATGATGGAAACAGAGGCGGTTTGGTCTATTGATACCCTTGGGTACCCATCCAGGAGATAAGTTTGGAAAGGTGGCTCTGGTGATCTACACTTACATAGAGGGTAGAGCCTATATTGCTCCTTTTGCTTTTTTCTTATTTTTTTTTTTTCTTTTTTTTTCTCTTTTTGCTTAGCTATGCTCTTGTCTGTCTTTTTTGTATAGTAGATTATTGGGACGATCGGGATATTTTACGGATGGTACGGTCTTAGGGATGTATACATGAGCCATTGTGAATATTCATTTCATTTCATTCATGTTAGTCGTCCAATCAAAGCACTCCACATAGGAGACGTAGAATCCATAGTCGGCATCTCAGGAACTTCTAAGACAGCAGTGTCGAGCGCCAAAGTACGGGGATATATGGAAGAACTCAAGGCGACGAAATCCCATAATCCTCCCTCTCGGCACCACTCCATCTCCTCCTCCTCTCCCTCTCTCGCAACTGGTGCCCGCGACCCGCCGACCCAGAAACAGAGCTAGACGCAGGCGACGCCTTCCCCTTCCCTCTCGTCCTATCGGGCGTCGACAACCGCCCCTTATTCTTCGACGACGAAGCAGGCGACGAGAACGCCGACGACGACCCACCGGCATCGGCGGGCCGTCGCCACCCCGCATCATCAGTTTCGTGGACATCAACAACATTCCGATGCACGACTAGAGGTGGATTACTTGGAGACGGAGAATAATGATTCTGGACAATGAAGAGGTCATTGCGAATAGAAGCTGCTACCTCGGGGTCCTCCGGAGCGATGAGTTTAGATAGGAAGCGACGGCGCGCTTGTGGGAGGGTCTGTTATAGTTAGAATTGAGACAAGACTTTGATATTAAACTTTCTGACAAAAAGAGTCGCGTATAGTTCTCGACGTAGGGTGAAATCCCCCCCAATGATGATAGAACCTCATTGAAAAAGCAAACAAATGACTTGAGACCAATACAAACACGCACCTCTTGAGCAGCCAACGCTTGCATAGTGAGAAGTTCGCGGTCCATCAGGACACAAAGCGCGGCATGTCTTTCCTCGCGGAGACGACTGCGCACTTTCTTCTCCTGTTCGATGGTCGTGTGGTAGGTTGTTAGTGGGCCGCGCAGACGATCGGAGTCATATCCTGGGGGGATTAGTTTGTGTGCTTTTTTAACCGTTCGATGGTGATTGGTAAGTTGTGATAGGCTCCAGATGATAAGATGGATGCTCTCTAAGGATTAATGTAAGGAGATAGGAGGGCTTACTTGGGTCGATCCCACGTGGATGATTTTGGCGTCCGGAGTAATCGACGTTCATGTCTTCGTCTTCGCTTTCGTCGTCGATCACGATTGGATCGCGACTGCCTGGGCCTGGGAGGTTGCGGTTGAACATTTTGGTTGC